>NC_056746.1:549768502-549928502 GCF_019279795.1 Protopterus annectens
ACAGCATAATAAGTCTTCTAAGCCATTACCCAGACAAACAGGCACAGAGCACAAATCAGATCTTGTATACATCAATTATATATCATATTGTACATAGCAGATAACAAAAACAAAGTAACAATGGACAAATAGCAAAAAAAACCACCGTGAAGGAAAGAAGTAAAATGCACAAACCTAAAATCATGCAATATATGCAGTTGAAATATTTTAGTATAACACAGCAGAACTTCTCATAAAGTATCTGGAAGTTGGAGAATAATAGCAAAGACACATTAGGCGACATCTTATTGAAGTAAAACGTATCATATTTGCAAGTCAAGCTGGGGAAAGAATACTTATAGACAGCAGTGAAGGCAGTACTGTGTCATAATGGAATACACAGGCAGAAATGTTTCTCTGTTTTTTATATGTTTATTCTAGAGATGGGACCTGAAGGAGTGCTGTTTAGGTCAGAGAGAACATATAGGAGGAATTGTGCAAGGAAACCTACTGTAATCCTAGCAAAGTGCAGCATGAAATTTTTAACTCTGTGAAGAACACTGAGATGCTGATTAATTTTCAGGCTGACTGATTTTACATGCAGGTCAGACTTTATTTGTTGCAGAATTACTCCAGAAAATTAACAGTTACGACATCTACCAAAACAAAACTGTCAATAGAAAATATTGAAAATATAACAACACTGTGTTTCTTATGCTTAGTCAAACACTCTGCTTATGCTATGCTGAAGAGGTCATAACAAGGCCGAAATATGCATATCCATAGCTAGTGGGGTTTGGCTTTATTGGCCTGAAATGGTCCATTAAAATGACTTCAAATGTAAAAGTCATGGGCAATCAGAATCACCATATAGCTGAAATACCTGATGTTCATAAGGGTCATTTGCATATATCCCATGTGCCTCTGTTACAGGAGGTTTGAAAGGTCACTCATTGGAAGTTCTAGCTTGGCTGGAGTTTTCATTTAGTTTTTCTGATTGTTTTTTCAGTGTGACCTTCCAACTCTTTGTTTTAATTTGTTATTTGTGATATTTTGCAGTCACCCTAATGAAAATGGACATCAGGTGGGTATAACCACCCTGTGTTTCTTATGCGTAGTTAAACACACTACTTATGCTATGCGGAAGAGGTTATAACAAGGCTGAAATATGCATATTCATAGCTAGTGGGGTTTGACTTTATTCACCTGAAATTGTCCATTAAAACGACTTCAAATGTTAAATCATGGGCAATGAGAATCGCCATATAGCTGAAACACCTGATGTTCATAAGGGTCATTTGCATATATCCCATGTGCCTCTGTTACAGGAGGTTTGGGAGGTCACTCATTGTAGCCTTGCTGGAGTTTTCCTTTAGTTTTTTCAATAGAAAAAATGTAATCAAACACTTTTTTTCTGTTTTACACCAGAGTCACAATTTAAATGTCCTTTGTTTTTGAACTTGTTGCTTGAATCCATTACACATTGGGGCACAGCACCAACGAACACACTGAGGTAGATTCTGTAAAGTTTGCGGAAGCTATTTGCAGACAGTGCAGCAGGTTAAAAGAATAATTTGGTGCATCTGCTGTGAAAGTAACTTCAAAAGTCATGGTAAAGACAGCCCGAGAACTTTGATATTCAGCGTAGCATAATTGGGGATTCTGAGCATGCTGGTCTGATTCCAAAAAATACTGTGCACACAAAACACAACTTAAATGTGTCTGGCCACATTGGCTTAATTTCTAAAATCATCGGTGTATGCTTTTCTGACCCCAAGGAATTAAAGCTAATACTATGGATCATGGCAAAATCTGTAGCAAAACTTAAAAATATATAAATATGAAAGTGCAACCTGCTGCTAATGAATTGCAACAGACTGCAGCAATACTAGCCATAAAAGAGGCAGTGGCTCGGCAACATAGAAGACAGCCAGCTACAGTCACAGTAAGCCTGCAACTAAACTAGTTGTCAGACCAGGAGATAATCAACAAATACCAGCTAGACAGACAGACAGATACCTGGTGCAGGCTGTCTACAACATGTGTGCCCCACACATGTCTGTGCAGACCTTGCAAGGAAATCCCATTCACCTTGAAACCAAATTGTGTCTCATTCTGGGTTTTCTTGCATCTGGGACATTCTAGAAATATATGGGGGGATGCTGTGGGACTATCAGAGACAGATGACTGTCACATCCTGGCAAAATTTATGGAAGCAATGAGCAGCAAGGTGTATGACTACATACACTTCTAATCCACTCCCGTGGAATGGTTAACTGTAATGCTCCAGTTTTACAGCATCACAAGCTTCTCCATGTACTCTGTGCAATAGATTGTACACACATACCTATCAAGACACTAGTATATGCTGAAGCAGATTGATACATAAACAGAAAGGACTGGTCATATATAAACTGACAAGTTGTGTGTGCAGCTGATGGTAGCATAACAGACTTTATGCCAACACATCCTAGAAGTGTCCATGGTGCTGCCATATGGAGGGAAAGTGGACTGAGGGCTGCATTTCATCAAGGTGAAATACTTGAGGGACTACTACTAGGTAAATACAGGAGCGCAGCTAAAGGATAACTCTGACAATGATATCTATCCTGACCACATCTGTTTCCGCTCCCCACAACAGGTGACTGTGGTTATCCACTTGAGCCATGGCTAATGACACCATTCTGTGAATCATCCAACCTTATACATGAGGCTTACAAAACAGCACACTCAACAACAAGAAAAACACATAGCTTTTATTTGGTGTATTGAAAGTCAGGTTTAGATGTCTGGACACATATGGGGATGCACTGCAGTACACACCTGAAAAGGCAGCACAGATGATAACAGTGTGCGTCATGCTGCACAACATGCTAACTAGAGCACATGGCAGTCTTCCAGGTGCAGGTGTGTGTGAACTACACAAGAAACCCAGATGTCTGAATAGGACATCCCATAGATATCATAGGAGGAGCAGGAGGACACAGGCTGCAGAAGACATAGGTATAGGCAACATTGCTTGCAACCACAAGTGCAGGATCAGGAAACATGGCCACATCTGACCCACATCTTTCAGTCATGACAGGCCACATGTACATGAGTACACAGTCTGAACATTGATCTTCCACTGTTGGCTCACCACAGTGACATGGATTGCATCTAATGACAAGTACCAACTAGATGTACATACTCAGCATCAGACATAATGCCATAATCATAACATATCACAACGTCAACATATGCAAATGTGTGAGGATCAACAACTCAGGCCACAACTGACACTGTGTGCAAACACACTCAGATTGTTGTATCACTGCATGGAAATCTGTAAAAGACACACGTCAGTGTTACACATGACTATGTCTACAACATAGTAATATGAAAAAAGAGAAAACACACAGGACATAGTGCAAACATTTTGATATCAGAAGACACATATCACAGTAAAGTGGTGATTCAATTATATGAGCCAGCTATGTGTCATACATTGTTGAACACACTCTTACACAGTCTAAGGTAACTTTGCTGACATCTGACACCACTGTCCACTCTTCCCCAACCATGTATAGACACAAATTGCCTTTGTTGCTACACAGAGCAGATTTACGGGGTGACAACACCATGTTGGATGAAGGAGCATGACTGCAAGTTGAAGATCATTTGACTAGCGGGACCACAGCAGATCAGCCAGCAGTTAAACTCTGTGCAGGTTGGACCACAGACAGTGATTCTTGATGGCCAGTGGTGGTCTATGGACAGATGGCCTGGCTCTCACATGTTGCAATCTGCCAAGAACTCCTGCTGGTAGTATGACATTTCTGCAGTACCATAGATGCCAGGCTTTCTACTGACTGTGCCACAGCTAGAAAACTCTCATTTTGCGCAGCCAATGCAGTCATAATCCCACTGTGTCTGAGGTCTTGTCCTTCATGTATGACACAGCTGGTGTGCCAAATGATCTGGGGCACAGGTAAGTGCATAGACTTTTGACTGATGCCATTGCTGTGACTGTTCATTTGCCTGCAGCAGGAGGCAGACACTTTCTGACACCTGGTCATGTACAACATCGACTCATCTATGTCTACTGTGTTGCCCTGTTTCTGGTTGTTGTGTGGGACTACCATCAACATTGGTCTCAGCTGGGGTCTGTTGGTCAATGACCTCACTCTTTTCAACATCCACTGTACAAGCATCTTCCAAATGACTAGACAAGGGGACCTCCATATCTGAGGTTAAAGCAGAAACAACATCACTGTCACCTTCATGGATGGACTATCCAAACACCTCAAGCTCCTATTTACCAGTGACCATCTTACCATGTTGAGGCACATCTTGAACCACATCATGATCGCTGGATGGCCTGCTGGATGATACAGATAGTTGATATGCTAAAAGATACAGGACAATATGCTTACATCACATAATAGACATATGACATATGTAGCTTACTTCAATGTTACAAATAATGATGACTTTACATGAGGTCTACTATATATATGTTTAATGGAATCTAGATAAATAAAGTATTTAATTTTGTTACAAGGCCAACATACATAACACATGTGAGGAATACAAAAAACCACACACCTGACAACACCTCACAGAAGATGGTGCTGTTGAAGAGAGATGAACTTCAACTATTGTCAGAAAAAAAGCAGCATTAGTGATCACATCGCTGACACCATTAACAAGGTGAATACAGTTAAAACATACATGAGGTATGACATACACATACCACTCATATGTGCACTGATTGACATTGATGCAAACTGGCCTAGGAATGAGAAGAAAGACACAGTACTAATGGAAACAACTACAGGATTAACAGCAATGACAGGCAAAAAACATAGTTAATAGCAAACCACTGACAGACTCCCACTGTGGATTGCGCTGTGGATCCTGCAGTGGGAAAGTAGAGAGACAAACAACACAGTCATGTGTTTAGCAAAATCAATATTGACAGCATCACATATACAAAACATTAACGTGGACTGCAAATATTAACTTGATGCATATTGTAGCTGTACACCACAGGGGGCTGTGTTAACAAATATTGACATAAATGTCATGTATCATGTGTGATATACATTGATGAAAGCTATGACAATTTTATGTTAACATACCTGGTCTGTCTACACTTGAACCTGCAAGTATTGGGCCTCCACTGGATGTATCTGTAGTGTATAATGTTAGGGAAATAATAATATGACAGTAAATAACAGTGCCATGAAATGAGGCTGAGCCAATAACACAGTAATGGCCATGGATCATAGGATCAAAGGAGAATCATAGGAGGTTGCAAGACTAATGGCCCTGGGGCCCTTACAAGTCTAGCCGAGAGTATATCCCCAAAAAAGAAGCCTCAGTCAGCACTTGTCACCCCTGTCAATGAAGGGCACAAGTGGAACCCCTGAGACAAATTTGTGGTTTCCCATCCCCTCATTACGGTTGCTCTTGAACAGGGTCGGAGATGTACTCTGTTTGATGAGTATGGGAAGTCTATTCCAGAGATTGAGCAGCATCTGGGAGACAACTCTGTCTCTCCAGCAGGTATTTTTAATGTCCCATATTAGACTTAGGCCTTTTGACTGAGTAATACATGAGGAGTTAGACTTATGGATATGGAGCATCTCTTGTAGGGCAGGGTCCAAGATTGCCTTGTAGGCGAGACACAGATCACCTCTAAGAAATCTGTAGAGTAGAGTGATAGTGCTTTGAGCCTGTCCACATAAAACAGGGTTAGGAGGTCATGAATTCTTTTTGTGAGGTATTTCTATGGCATTTCCAGCTGGTGCATGTATTTGGAGATGTACATACCAAACGGGGTGTTGTACTCAATTATTGGCCTAATGAGGGAGGAGTACAGAGAGGTAGTAACCTCCTTTTTTATGGATGCAATCCCTTTACTTATGAGATGAATCAAATAAAAGGCTTTTCTGACCACTGCCACTACATGATGGTCAAATGTGAGAGAATGTGAGATTGTTGTTAACCCATGTACCCAGGTCTGTCACCACAGGTTGCATGCTTAGGGGGTTGCCGTTAATGTGATAATCAGTAGGGGTTGTGTTTTTGCTGAATGGCATGATAATACATTTTCTTTGTGTTTAACTTAAGGCCATGACTTTGGCACCAGTCATTTGTTACCCTCTTGTAGTATTTTAACATCATCTGTGGAGTCAGTGACAGCACCCAACAGTTATCCGCACATTTGTTCAGCCACAGGCCTTTTGCCTTTGCCTGGACCTCTGAAAAGTAGATGCCAAACAGTAGGGGTCCCAGGACAGATTCCTGGGGAACACCACTAGTGAAAGGTCTGCTGTCAGATATGGTGGTGCCTATTTTGACTTTGTGGGTCCTATTGGTGAGCAATTTGGCCGCCCACCTGATGAGATAGGGATTTATGCCTAGTTGTGTTAGCTTTTTGATGATGCCTGAGTGGTAAATTGTGTCAAAGGCTTTGTCCAAGTGAAGGTAGGCTGTATGTACTGACTTTCCCTCATCCATGGCCTTGGTGACAGTCTCAAAAAAGTCAACCAGGTTCAACAGGCAAGATCTGCCCTTGACAAAACCGAACTGGGTAGGGTCAAGTGCTTGGAGATTGCCTATGTCCTTGTTTATGAGGTCCATAATAATATGCTCCATGGCTTTAAAGATCAGACTTGGCAAGCTAATGTGGTGATAGTTTCCAGGGTCAGTAGTGGCATCACATTTGTGCAAAGGGATGAAGATGGCAGTCCTCCACTCTGCTAGAATGAAGCCTGTACTTATGTTGTGGTCGAATAGGGTGCTCAATGGAAAAGCTAGTTCTTTCTGGAGATGGTGCAGAATACAGCCTGGGATACTATCTGTGTTCTTTGCCTTGGATAGGGCTTTTAACACTTGATCTATGGAGGTGTGAGGTGCGGGACAAGTATTGGAGATGTCAACTGGGCCACTGGGGGGGACAGGGGAGTGATTTCTGCTAGCAGGTCGGCCAAGTCAACAGGATTAGGGTAACTGGTATCATTAAGTACTAATCTGGAACAAACCTGGGCTTTTCCATGAAGGTTCCTGACTTAACTGAAGAAGACTTTGTGGTTTCCCTTTGTTTCAAAGGCTAGTTTCAATTTATAATTACCTTTGGAGGTTTACACTAGTGATCTAATTTACTTATTGAAGCTAAGGAGGGAGTTTTTCCAGCTGGGAATTTGTGCCTTTTTACCCTTGGACAACAGTTTCTTCCTTTTGTTGTAAAACCTGTTGATACAGGCTGTCCACCAGATAGGTTTGTGTTTACTTGAGGAGCAGGTTTTAGTTCTGTTAGATATGGCTGAGTCCATGCAGTTGTACAGGTGCTTGTATACTGCATTGGCATACTGTTCAGCATAGTTGTCTGCATCCTCTGAGGGGGGCAGTGGTGTGAAGCTACTTAGGAGGTTGTAGTCAGCTTTTGAGAAATTTATTGGCTTGGTTATGGCTGGGGGGGGGGGGTTGGGCAGGATAGAAACTTTGAATGACACAGACCAATGGTCTGATCACTCCAGTGAAGAATTTACTATGGTAGTGGTGCAGCAGTCACCCATATTGGGGAGAACCATGTCCAGAATGCTATCTCCCCTTGTGGGGGATGAGATGAGCTGGTCTAGTAGATTACAACTGATGAAGTCAAGGAATCATTGGGTGAGTGCATTAGGGCAGGAATAGTTCACCCAGTCTATGGTGTGGTAGTTGAAGTCACTAAGGATCAGGGTGTTAGGGGGTACCTTGATGGAGTCAAGTGGGTTCAGGTAAGAGGACTAGGTGTTCTGAGTCATGGGGGGGGGGGGTCTGTAGCTGGCCATAACTTGGATTCTTGGATTTGTATCTTGCCAACTGTCAGTTGCACCTGGAATAGTTCTAGTGTGTCATGCTGGCAAACCAGTTTGGAGGTGTGCTTGTCTTTAATGAAGATAGAGACTCCACCAACCTTAGTCTTCTTAACCTCATTTTGGGATCAGAATGTGTGGAATGAGGTATAGCCTGGTTAGGCAGGGGTGCTCTCCACAGCCTTGAACCAAGTTTCTGTGACCATACAGATATTGAAATCTTCCAGAGAGAGGAGCACCTCCAGTGAATCACAGTAACAGTATGGAGACACTCGCCTGATGATCCCTGGTTTAGCCCTGAAGTAGATGTAACTGTGAATTTTAATGCAAACAGCAATATAAATGTTGTTTTGACTGCTGTGTCTGTACAGTTGTATTATTGCATGTCATTAGACTTATGTTCATCATCCTCATCCTGTGAGGATGTGTGTGTGTGTGTGTGTGTGTGTGTGTGTGTGTGTGTGTGTGTGTGTGTGTGTGCGTGTGCGTGTGTTTGTCTCAACTCTGCTGCTGTAAATCAAAAACAATACATGAATATACATGCTACATCAATATGCAGTGATTGTCTCAATACACAGTTATGTAATGGAAAGAAAGGGTTTACTATTAAATTGAACAGAAATGCTCTGCAGACGGAAAACTGAAAAACGGATGTTTAATTTTCCATGTTGCTGAACAACTCCATGTTTGAAAGTTCATATCAGTGCATGCACAGTGCATTCGCTGATATGAACTCAAAGTACTGCGCAGAGATTGCGGTACAGAGTGGTTTGGGACATTCATCTTTTCCTCACTATAGTGTGATCTCACCGTTGGAACATATAGCTAGCAGGGGGTGGGAGGACACAGCCCCCTACATGAGGGGTGCAGGGGGGGGCTTTCCCCCCTGCATAAACGATGTGAGATGTAGAGGTTTCATTTAACTGAGCTCTTATATGGACATCACGTGATCTTTTCAATGACAATGTTGAATCTGCTGAATTCATTCAGCAGATTCAGCATTGTGACCTGAAATGTATTTTTAATTTCGCCTTTTTTTTTTTTTTTTTTTTTTTTTTTTGGTGTTACGACCAGGATTTTTTTATACAGGCGACAATTTGGTAGTAAACCAAAGGAAAGGCATATATGTTTGGTCTGGAACTCCAGCATCCTTCCCACCATCAGAGATGTATTGCTCCTGTCGTGCTGTATGCAGTGAGGCCAGAAATATTGTGATGTCATGGGGTGGAGCAATGGTGGTCTACCACCAGTGACATCCCTTGACCTCTCATAATGCCTAAAATTTTTGGCTGCACAAAGGATCATGTCCAAGTGCATTGATCAGTGGTGGCCTTCCACTGCATTGGCCATGTTGGTGAGGTTGGCCCAGATTTCATGTCTCCAAGCTGTATTGTCTGAATGGCCTAGGAGTCTCTCTCCATGTTGCTGGAGAGCACTAATTATGTCGTCATTTTTCTGGGGGGAAACGTTTTCATCCTTATGATGGTTGGTCATCTAAATGACAATGATACAGACATGATAATATTCCTGTAAGAGCCCATTTATGCATTTGACTCTGTGAACAGCATATATCAACATAATAGTATGAATTTCTGTACAGTGCAAAGGCCTGTATAACACTGTCTGTGATAAATACTAAAGTGACATATGAAAAGTAAAAACAATGGCTTTGTATATAAAGGGCAATTTTATTATAGGCTGCCAGCGGGATTGGAACCCCTCATCCTACATATATGTTGAATGGGAGTTCAAAGACAACAGCATCATGTCACAGGAGTCTGCTTACACTTACCATTAAAATACTATAGAAAGTAACAATTGAACAACTTACAGAAGGCATTGGAAAACCTCAGTATCCATAGGCTTGTCACAGACAGCATTGATCTGTAGTATATTAAGTAAATGGCAATAAGACCTTTGTTAAGAGGCACCATTGAAGAAGTATCAGTAACAGCAGCAGCACATGTTTTTAACAGTTATGTTAGAAAACATGAATTAAAAAATATCAGTAATATCAACATCACCTATTAGATACAGATAATGTCGGAATCCATAAGTTTCCAACACAAGGTGCAAGGAATTACCAGTAACAATTCTGGATGACCCATAAATTAACCTTCATACACTGTTAACATTTGCAGTATGTCTGTCTGTACAACTGCATATGGGTCTGCAATCACTTATTTAAAATAGTAACACCTGTATACATAACGTTCAAAATAACATCACTCCTGTATCTTACAACAATTTCTTTTAAAGATAACATTTTGAGTAACAATTAATTTAACCATGTACCCTTGGGAATGACTTTCATGAAGAAATTTACTAATCACCAAAACAGAAATATTACTAATTGCCAATGTACCTCTGACTCTGAATCATAGAATCAAAGTGCACCTAATGTGCAGCCATCTTTAAGTACCATTTGCTCCACATGTAATTAATGAGGTTCATTAAAATTCATAGGTTCATAGGTAGGTACTAGGTTATCTGCCTGAGGGTATTTATAAGCCTAGTCAGAGTGTGTCAGCTTTCACAGCCCCATTGATTAATTAACTGAGCTTTTGTCAAGAGCCAATGAAGTGATCCTAGGTGTGTATTTTCTGTTACCCGTCCACTTGTCAAGGTTTCTCTTGAAGAGTGTTAGTGAGGGGATCTGCCTAATGTAGTTAGGAATTTTGTTCCAAAGCAGTGGGGAGCCTCTGTGACAGCAATCTATCCCTCTAGCATGTTCTATTTTTTGTTGTGGCGAGGTTTAGCTCACTAGAGCGAGTGGCTCACAGTGACTTGGATTTCTTTAGGTGGAGCATGTCCATCAATTCTGAGTTGGACATGGCTTTGTAAGTCAGGCAGAGATCACCTCTGAGTAAGCAATATGCCACTGAGTACAGCTGGAGTTTTTCCAGTCGGGCTGCATAGGACATATATTTGAGGCCAGTAATCCAGTTGGTGAGGTACTTTTATGGTCTTTCCAGCTGTTGGAAGTGTCTTGTGAGGTACATCCCAAATGGGGCATTGTACTCTATGATGGGTCTGATGAGTAATGAGCAGAGGGGCACTATAACCTCTTTATTTCTAGATGTAAATCCTTTAGTAATTATATGGGCTACATAGAAGGATTTCCTAACTACTTTACAGATATGATTGTCAAAGGAGAGATTACTATCTACCTGGGTCCCCAGATCTCTTATTACCTCTTCTGTATTAAGGGGGCTGCCACCTATGTGGTAATTCATGGGTGTTTTGTTTTTCCCAAACAGGATGACTATGCATTTTTTGTCATTTAGCTTGAGACCATGACTTTGACACCAGGTGTCTGTCTCAGTAAGGCCCTTTTGGAGAATATTCATGTCAGCTGGAGAGTCAATTATGGCTCCCAGTTTGCAGTAATTGGCAAACTTGGTTAGCCATAGTCCTCCTGTGTTTGCTTGTACTTCTGAGAAGTATACGCTAAACAGTAGGTGTCCCAGGACCAAGCCTTGTGAGACACCACTTGTGACTGGTTTAGAGTCGAACCTGGAGCCCACTATTCTTACCGTGTGAGTTCTCTCTGTAAGCCAGTTGGCAAACCATCTTGTGATGCAGGGGTTTATGTTCAGGCTGGTGAGTTTTTCTATAATTCCCAAGTGGAGAATGGTGTCAAAAGCCTTGGCAAGGTCAAGGTAGGCTGTGTGAACCACCTTTCCCTCATCTATGGCCTTGGGGACTGTCTCGAAGAAGTCAACCAGGTTTAGTAGGCATGATCTGCCCTTAACAAAGCCGAACTGGGTCGGGTCAAGTGTTTGGAGGTTCCCAATGTCTTTGTTAATGAGTTCCATGATGATGCTCTCCATAGCTTTGCAGACCAGGCTAGTCAGGCTTATGGGACGATAGTTACCAGGGTGAGTTGTGGCCCCTCCTTTGTGGAGCAGAATAACCGTTGCTGTGCGCCATTCCATGGGCATGTAGCCTGTGGAGAGGCTGAGGTTGAACAGTGTGTTTAGGTGGGGGGTTAGTTCGTTCTGTAGTTCATGCAAGATGCAGCCTGGGATGCCATCTGGCCCCATTGACGCTGTGATTTTGGCTTTTGAAAAGGCTGTTTTAACCTGCGCGTCTGTGATTTCCAGGATACTACACTTTTCCGGTATTGTTGTGGGCCTTTTTGGGAGTGAGAGGGGGCTGAAGTTTGCACTGAATCTATCTGCCAGGATGTTGGCAATATCAGTAGGTTCAGTATATTTTGTGCTATTTTGCACTAGCTCAGAGCATATCTGCGAGTTGCCACTTAGATTCTTAACATAGCTAAAGAAGGCTTTGTGGTTATCTTTCGAATCCTTGGCTATTTTTATTTTGAAGTTAGCCTTAGATGATTTTATGAGGGACCTTAGTTTCTTACTGATACTGATCAGGGAAGTCTTTCCTTCCTGGCATTTGCTATTTTTCTGAACTAGTTTCCTCCTTCTATTGTATAGCCTGTTTATGGCAGTGGTCCACCAGACTGGTTTCCTTCTCTTAGGGGAGTGAGTCTTGGTTTGATCCATGCATCCTTGTAGGTGCTCATAGAGTGCATTTGTAAAAGTTCCTGCATCTTGGACATTGTTATCCTTTAGCGTGGGGGCTGTGAAACTTACCACCTCTGTCTTAAGTAAGGTGAAGTTTGCTATAGAAAAGTTTTTCACTGTGGTTTCCTTGGTTGGGGGTGGTGGTGTGGTGTGGACATTCAGAGTGATTAGTTTATGGTCTGATCTAACCAGTAATGGGTTTACCTTCGGTGCGGAACACCTGTCACCCATGTTGGTGATGACCAGGTCCAATATGTTTTCACCTCTGGCCGGGGAGTTTACCAGCTGATCCAGGGCATTTGAGTTGATAATTTCCAGGAAGCGCTGGACCTGGGAGTTTGTACTTGAGTAGTTTTCCCAGTTAATGGTAGGGTAATTGAAATCACCCAATATCAGGGTGTTCGGTAGGACCTTCATGTTTTTCAGTGTCTCCAGAAAGGTGGAGTGGTGTTCCTGGGTCATGGAGGGTGATCTCTAGCAGGCCACAATTTGCATTGCAGATTTGCCAGATGTTAGTTGCACATGGATGATCTCAGAGGTATCATGCTGCACCACTAACCTGGAGGTGTAGGTATCCTTGATGAATATGGATACACCCCCTCCTTTTGTGCTTCAATCCATGTTCTGTAGCTGAAATGTGCTGTATGAGATGTAGCCTGGTACTGCTAGGGTGCTCTGTGGAGCATTGAACCTGGTTTTGGTTACTGCACAGATGTCAACGTTCTCCATACTGAGGAGTGCTTCGAGCGTGTGCATTTTGAGATTAAACTCCTGGCATTGAGAGGAATAACCCTAATTTTTTTATTTGTGCTGTTTGCAGAGGTGGGTTTGACTTTTGAGCCTTGCCTAAAAAAGCACTATGGGGGCAGCAAGAGCTTTGGCAAGTATTCAAAAGCCTAGGGTTGACAGGTGCAAGCCATCTCTTGCGAAGCAACGAGGCTTGTCGAGCATGTTGTCCCAAGCTGACAGACACTGGATCCCCTTTGAATGACACCAGAAGCATAGTCAATTGTTGAAATTTATCAATTTTTTTTATACTGCGGTATAATTCTTGGTGAGAGCAGGATGCTACTCAGGGTCAGGGTCATATGCGCCTGTGCTACATGATCAGAGAGCTCTTCCATGTCTCTTTTTATGTAGTCCAGGGAGGTACATCTCAGGTCATTCACACCAACATGAACAATGACAGAGTCATATTTGTACTTGTTCTGGAGTGACCCTAGTGCTTGTGTTATGTGGCGGATTCTGGCTCCCAACAGGCAGTTAACAGTAACCTTCTCCTTGTCCAGCCTAGTGAGTGGGACATCAATGTGCCTGACTATAGAGTCGCCTATTACTAGTGGGTTAGGTATGTTTTTTCCGCATAAGGGCTGTGATTGTGCTGCACACTTATTTTGTATTTTATGTGTTGCCTGGTTTGTGACGGGAGGTACAGCTTTTTTGGGTGTTTGCTTTGGAGGTCTCTGATGCTTTTGCAGGTTTTTATTTAGAGCCCCCTAGTATGCTTTTGGGTATTTATGTGTATTTTGTGCCAGTGCTGGTTTAGTATGTCTATGTGAGACTGGAGGTGTGGTGCAAGTGTTAACCTTCTCCTCATGACTGCCTGTTCCAGTCTTGGGTGGAGAGAGCTTAGCCTCCAATTTAACTATATAATTGCATCTCTTGCATATGTTAATTTTTTGTGGTAGGAGGAGAGGGATGTCTGTGTACATGAGACAGTTGTAACTTTGCCTCAGGATAACCAGGTTCACCAGCTGGACTGGAGAGTATACCTGAAATTGCCCTTTGGTCATGCCTGAATAATAGGGTGAGCTTCTTAGTTGGTGAGGGGGTGAATAATGAGCCTTGTCATGCTGGGCAGTCAAGTGTCTGGGTATATTAGTGCTTGCTATTAGGTCTGAGCAAGTGCTAGACTGTAGGGTGCTTTTAAGTGCTTACGTTGAAAGTTAGACTACTTTCAAGAGAAAAACTGAAGAGGAGACTTGGTGGAGCCGGGAATAATTTAGCCCTAGCTAACCGGCACCACCCAGGCATGCAAAACCGTGCAAAGACAGTTTTTATAGCCGGGAAATGAAAGAGAGAAATTAGCCCAAAAATGGCCTATAAAATACTAACGTCTGGGCTGGAATCAATCCTCTAGGGACAGATGCTGCTCAAAGCTCCCTCTCTCACAGGTGAACAGAGAAACCTCTTTCTATCCAAGTAAGGTATGGGCAACTCAGAAACTTGTAACACAGCCCTGAATTCAGCACTAGCTTGAAAACTGGACTATACGAGCTTAGAAAGGTGGGAAACAAGGACATGTTTTTAAAAGATAAGGTAAAAACAGTAAGAAATACACTTAAAACACTTTAAATGACTACAAACAGTAAAAAATACACTTAAAACAGCTTTAGATGACTACAAACAATCAGAAAAGGCTTTTAAACAAATTACCCAATTAACCAATAAAACAATCTCAAAACTGAGCCCTGTTCCTGTAGTCTTCAATAAGAGAAGTTCTAACTGCACACTCCTGCCACTGCAGTGCAGGGGAACCTTCTCCAAAAAAGAAGACCTGAATTAGTCCTCAAGTTATACAAACAAAGCTAGATTCAGCAGGCCTGAATCTGGTATATGTGACAGCAAACAAGGCACACCAATTTCAGTAAGAAACAGTTCATCAAATATGCAGGCACTATAAGCCTCTAAGCAGAAATTCCCCAGCTCAGAAGGGCAGAGTCCAGCCTCTCTTCCCACAAGAGTGCAGACCACAAACCTTAATGTAAAATGACTGGCCTGAAGCCCAAGTACTTAAACCAGAACTAATACACTTTTAGAATAACAGACACTGAGCCTTCAGTCAGCAGTTCCCAACTTAGAAGGATATAAGCTACCTGTCCTGCCACAACAGTGCTGACCACAGACCTTCGTAATGTAAAACAACTGTTCTGAAGTGCAAGTGCTTAAATCAAAAGGCTTAGAATGATATCTACACTTTAATCAGGTTACTACCAAGCAGTAATAAATACAATTGAATACTTTTAAGAAGGCCTGGATTAGTGCTCAAGTTATATAAACAAAGCTAGATTCAGCAGGCCTGGATCTAGTCTATGCTACAGCAAACAAGGTGCACCAATTTTAGTAAGAAACAGTTCAAATATGCAGGCACTATAAGCCTTTAACCAGAAATTCCCAGCTCAGAAGGGCAGAGTCCAGCCTCTCCTCCCACAAGAGTGCAGACCACAAACCTTCTTAATGTAAAATAAATGGCCTGAAGCCCAAGTGCTTAAACCAGAAATAATACACTTTTAGAATAACAGACACTGAGCCTTTAATATAGCAATAACCCACGCCTGGGTGTGGGTAATGCTAGATTTACCCACGGTTGGTGTGGTTTGGTCCCGAGAAGCCCGAGGACCAAACAAAGCCAACCGTGGGTAATTTAGCATTACCCACACCAGGCGTTATTGCTATTATACCATAACATTATTTAAGAAAAGAAACTGTTACTTTTCTTAAATAATGGCATAGTATAATCCCTGTTTACTGCCCTTCCGCAGATGTCTGGCATCCGCGGCAGTTCTGATGTACTGCGCGCCTGCGCAGTACATCAGAGTTGGCAAAAGCAACGGAGAAAGCAAGATCTCCGTTGCTTTTTTTTTAGTGTTTTGCTATGTTAAATGAGTTTAACATAGCGAGACAGTTTTAAAATAAGCAACGGAGATGTCCGTTGCTTATTTTAAAACTGTCTCGCTATGTTAAACTCATTTAACATAGCGAAACACTAACAAAAAGCAACGGAGATCTTGCTTTCTCCGTTTTTAAACACTGTCTCGCTATGTTAAATGGGTTTAACATAGCGAGACAGCTTTAAAATAAGCAACGGACATCTCCGTTGCTTATTTTAAAGCTGTCTCGCTATGTTAAACCCATTTAACATAGCGAGACAGTGTTTTAAAAAAATGAGTTATACTAATGGAAAAACGTCCGGGCGACCGGACCTTTTTCCATTAGTATAACTCGATTTACAACGGGCACGCTGGCCAATCAGCGTGCACATTTTGGGGGGATCATGGTATAATCAGCAATTCCCAACTTAGAAGGATGTAAGCTACCTGTCCTGTCACAACAGTGCAGACCACAAATCTTTTTAATGTAAAACAACTGGTCTGAAGCCCAAGTGCTTAAACCAAAAGGCTTAGAATGATAGTTACACCAAGCAGTAATAAATACAATTGAGTACTTTTAAGATGAAAAGCAAAATAAAATAATAAAGTAGGAAGAAACACAAATACAGTAAAAGCAGATGAATAAAGTGCTTTTTTTTTTTTTTTTTTTTTTTGAGTGAGCAAATGAGATGGGCCCAGGAGGAGTATCCAAATGCAAATGTACTAGAGGGGCAGGCAGTTTCAAAGCCACCAAGATTAGCACTAAAACAAAAGCAGGGAGGGTGGGTGGGGAACTAACTGAAAAAACAGAGCCACAACTTCCAGCTAGATATTATTCATTGCAACACAAATAAATCAATTTAAATGTTGTATTATTTGAAAAAAGTGCAGATAAAGATTTACCTAAATTCACTTATACATCCAGTTTATTGCAGGTAGGTCTTAGCTGGCCAAAGCTCAGAGTTTAAGCAGAAAATAATCCAAAATGTACCACTTATATAAGGCAGAAACCGAATATCAGTGAAGTGAAACTACCCCCACTTATAACTGGCTATGCAGGAATTCTAACAAGATTTTGGAATCCTAGTTATGCACCTCCTCATAAATCAGATTCATGCTCCATAACACCTAATATACTATGTAAACACCCAAAAGGTATCAATAAATAGTACCATGTGTGGCACATGCCTGTTATCTTCTAATGATCTGATAACATGACATCAGCACCACTTTCAAATATTGACTTTGATATATTTACTGATCAGACCATTGCTAACTCTGAACTGAGTGGTACCTCAGTGAGCATTTATCTGTGTTTGTATTTTCTGTCTTTCCTGAACCTGAGGATCATGATGGCTACTTCACGGAGACTGAGACGTGTCCATGTGCCCAATTGGACTGACAAGTTAATAACCCAGGTGTTGACTGTGTATGCTGGATTGGAGCAGAGGATGACAGCCAGACCCAGAAACTTTGCCATGATAGATTTATGGAACCAGATCATGAGGGAGCATTGAAGGAGAACAGGGGTCTACAACACTGGAGTGTTTGTAGATGTACATATGCTTAAAACATTTAATGACATATTTTCATGTAGCCACTGTCATCATACACCACTGACACCTATTGCTCCTAAGCCGTGGATGACTGAGCACTGCAGTTTCTGTTATAGTATCATAGGAGCGCCTATTGTACTGTTATAAACTGGAATAAAAACAGCAACATAACTTCATAAATTCATTCATTCCTCCTTCAAATGTACACAGACACATTTATTTAAGCTAAAAATGAATGCCTTTCTGACTGCTTACACATATGTTTCCAGCTGTATGTTGATAGCTGTCATTTTTGTACAATAAATTGTCCAATACGTTTTTTGCAGTTTCTGTTTTTATCCTTTCTCCACAGAACATCTAATAAAGACATTCAGTACCTGCTTCCTAAAATGAAACCTGCTCTGATAGCTAGTTCAGCTTATAAGGCAGTTGGGCAGCATATCTAAATTTTGGCATGCTGTAAGTTCCATTCCAAATAGAGGAAACAAGTATCTGTAACTGTTATGTTGGTTTAATTACCCAAAGCATTTCTCTGGGGAAGCATAATCCAAAACTTGATATTAATGTTTCTGTTGTGCATGTTTGTGAATAAATCAGTTAGTTGTCAAACTCCTACGAATATGCCTGTAATCTGTTTTGTTTGTCTTTTTGGCTTTTCCCAGTTAGGGGTTGCCACAGCGGAACTCCGGACCGCTAATGATTGGCAGTCAATTTTTATGGTGCCAAGTTGCCAGCCCAAAGCCCAAACTTCAGCAAAGGCACACCCATTCACACATGTCTTTTGGAGGCCACTCAACCATGGGGAGGACATGCAGACTCTACACAGAAGGCACTCCAGCTGAGAATCGAACAGGAGTAATGGTCTGATAATATCAGCTGTCTAACATTAGGGTTTTGTAGTACCTGTTTGTTGGGGGACAGCATGTGCTGGTTATTAGCTTGGCCAGTAAGGAAACAGGCCAGCATGTGGTGTGTTCAAATCTAGAGAGAGGACACACATTTGAAACTGTTATATTGCTTTAATCTACCTATAGTATTTATTTAGAGCAGCATATTGCACTTACTGATATTAACGTATATTTCGAGCATGATTGTGAGGAGCTTAGTTATTCGTTGAATTACTATCAATGTATCCATCAGCTATTTAAACACAGAGACAGTAAAGCTTGTTAAAGACTGTTATATGTCTAAACAATTCTTTGGTTAATATTGTATACTTTGTAAAAGCGCTATCAAGGTCTGTTTCATCATGAAATATTTCACTCAATTTATTAACAACATCCTCCTTATCTTTTGAGGAAGCAGGATGGACAGACTAACAGTTGAAATGCAGAACAGGGAAGATGTATTTTCTTAGTGATGTCTACTTTGGCAAGGAATACCATGGTCCTCATACATACACTACTGTACCCCTTATGTACAGCAATTTGCATGGTTCTCTTCACATAAGGTCTATGCTACATGACACTGTCCCACTGTCTGAGAATGGATGCAGTGGATGCTCTCCATTATTGCTAATGTTTCTGAATACAGTGCCAACATGAAGGAAATGTTCACAAAGTTTAGCTGCATGACCAACACATGCTCATACTTTGAAACCCTAAGGCAAGATCCTATTAATAGACCATCTCCTGATCATGTCAAAAAAAGAAGTTTTCACTGCATTCAAAACATGTTGGTTCAGTCAATATGTCTTAGCTAGGTAGGTAGCTGTCATGATTAGAGTTTGTATGTTGCTTGCAGTTTCAGGTTTGAATGTCATGTCATCCAATCTGTCTTTAAAAAATGTTACTATCTGTATTTAACACTGTCAAATGTGAAGTGCTTGAGGTTGTAAGTTTGAATCTCATGACCTCCAATCTGTGTCAAAAGAATGTAACACTGTCAAGTGTGTATTGTAATTATCTAATGTTCTTCAGAAATAAATGTCCAGAAATTGTCCTGAGAAATATAAATCACTATTTGTCAAATACATCATTCATATATATTCCCTTTTCTGTTTTCAGGCTAGGAGGATCACAGCAGGAACCGAGTCATGTACATAGAGTGGGTGCACAGGCTTGAGGATCAACAGAGTGAGAGAAGCATGTATATTATTGTTCTTCTTTTATGAAACAAAATGCATCTTCCTCTGTTTACAGGCCTGTATTTTTTGCAATAACGTATCAATGTAGTAAAACCCATTATGCATCAATAAGTTAAGTGAAATCATCACGATAGCTAAGCTTATAAATGTGATTAAAATCTAAATATGTTGAACTTTCACATAACAGTGAGACATTGTTTTAGCGCACAGTTTTTGAATTGTACTCTGCCACCTAAACAACAGTTGGGTTGTTGTATCTTTTACAGACATGGTAAAGTGGATGATTTATGTACAATCATATTCTGTTGTGCTATGATATTCATAGGACAGTTCTGCAGATATTTAATTTTCTTTTCTGCTGTGTTTTGGAATTACTCTTTACAGATCATGGTACCTGTGGATGTTCTCTGATCAGTAGACAATGACAAGTGCATACCAGGCCACCGCCAGAGTCTTCCAAGATGATGGTGATGATGGCAATGATGAAGAACCTGGATCCACCTCTGCCCGCGCCATCATGTCTGCACCTTGGAGGAGATGATGACATGGCCAGAATCAAGATTATTGGGAAGAGATGTGGGAGATCATGACTGATGTGCTCTGAACACAAATGAGGAACATGATAGGGTTTTTCTTCAAGGATATGGCACAGGCTATGCGGATTCATTCAGGGCGAAACTCATGAGGTCATTCAGGAGTCTGAGCCCCATAAGCGTGGTCCCTCTAATCCATACATATTGTTTTTGTGCTCCACTTGTGTTATGCTGCCAACATGGTGATTGCCATTTCATTGATTGGACTATATATGTGCTATTGTGCATGCATGCCATATATTTGTTATGCTTATGTGTTATTGTCATGTGACATTTACTTCTTTTTCAATGTGTACATGGCACTCATTAACACATTACACTTTCCTTCTACATTCAACTGTTCATGCATTGTGGCAGATAACCTGCAGCTAGTGCTACAAGAGGTAGCCTGTAAACATGTGTTTTACTGCACTGAATGCCAGATAAAATATGCTGTCCATACTCTATCACTAACATTGTGATATGCCTTGGAATTGTGTTTTGCCATATCAGGTATGTGAAACAGACAGACATGTATTTCCACATGTGTTTGGATGACAGCTGCCGATGTCCTACTGGCATGATGTGCTATGTGTCATGGCTTGGCAATACTAATGCTGTGTGGGATCATATGCAGGCATATCCTGTCGATGTATAGTCCTCATTTTTCTGACTGCATCAAACAGCAATGTAGCTTTAATTTATACACAGTACTACTGATAACACATTCTTTAACAGTACATTATGCCACGTTTGGTGTATGTAGCATTTCTACACCCATTACATATTGACATAGGTTTGCACCTTCTGCAAATAGTTGTACACATTAACTGAATGTATGTGTTTGCACATAGTCAGCTACATACTGACACACAAATATACCTTTGACATTTGAGCATTCACTGAGTTACTGCTGATGTGATGTAATGATGTTCATAGGAGTGTCCTTTGCTCCATAATAAGAATGGTGGTTGACATACACTTGCATTTCTTTATTTGATATTTGCATGACAGTATGTGTATGTGCTTGCAATTCTTAGCTTCTTTACCTATGCATGTTGATGTGACATGATTGCACATTACTGTGTATGTGTGTTTTATACATGTCCAGTTCTGTGGACATCAGAAATTAATCTGGCCATTTGACATACATTTTTCCATTTGGTTAACCATATTTATGTTTGCAGATGTGAACTGTGGCAATGTGGCTATGATTCCCCTTACACTTTATTTTTTTTATTAGTCCAAGCTGCCATATTTTATTAATACCTGTGTTACTGAGATATCTGTAGTCTCTGAGCTTACTGGACAGAGTACTATTGATATATATGTATAACCTTACAGAACAAATTCTATTTAATTTATGTCTATATAACTATAAGGATGCTTAAACTATCATTCTTTGTTAACGTACCCTCTGATTGGACAACTGTTTTTCATTTCTTATGGATTACTTGCAGATTTGTTTATCGTGCTGTTGTGCACTGAGCTATTCTGAATATGTTGTAGTACATCTATATATTACAATGTTATCCTGCAAGCTCTACACTGATATCAGTGAAGTGAGCTGGTCACTGCGAGCTTTAAAGAATCCTGGTCAGCGAGACTGATATGTTTGCCAATGTTTTTTTTTCTTTTTTAGAGCTGCCAAAACATCGTGCTGATATAATTAATTTAAGAAACTTTTATCAATTCATCTGAATTGCATCCACTTTGTATGACAACAGGTGTCTTCTATTGAAATATGCTCTTATTTTACATTAATAAATGTTATCTTACTTTAAAATGCAGTCTGCCTTAACCTGTTTCATTTTTTTTCTTGTTATTACAAGATAACTTATTTTTCATAGTTTGTTTATTCAAGTTTACTCCTTTTTTAAATCTTTATATTTGTCCTGCCTTTTCTACTAAAACATATACGTTCATTACCCATACATTTTAATTTTTATATTAAATGGACTGTAAGATCATTGTATCATATTGTATCTTGTTGCTCTCTGAGTTACTTTTTCTCAATAATGCCAAGTAATAAGTTGACACCACAATAAATAAATAGTAAAATTTGTGAAATAAATAAATTAAATAATTAATACATCAATTAATTAAATTTAGAACAACGATAAATAATTTCCCCTTGTTCATCATTTCTGGATTATCTATAGATTTCCTTCAGTTTATCAAAGTGAGCATGTGTTTTTGCATTTTAATTGCTTCTATGAAATGACAGCCATTTATTTCCTTTCCTTTAAAATAAAACATTTTCTGCAGGACTGCAAATTCTATTGAAAAATAGTATATCTTACTCATAAGTATTTGTATTGATTGTATTTATTTACTCAAAAGGTAGCAAACTGTCTTCTAAACTTAATCATGTTCTTTTGAATATAGTATTCAAGATGGAATATATAATTTTGTCTACATTTGCAAACCTGTTTTTAAAACATGGGGATGTAATATTTAACTAGCTGAGATGTCAGCTCTTGCCTGAATATTGAATGCATGCATGCATGCTTGAAAGAATGAATGAATCAATGAAAAAATAAAGCAAGGGAGGTCTGGTAGCTACAGTACTAATATGAGTAATATACAGGGACAAAAAGCAGGCTAATCATTGGCAGGTAGTTTTGTTTAAATTCTTTGGTTGAATTTGATATATGTGAATGTTGCATTTGAATATGTTATTTGAATGGCTATATCTGATGCATGCATCTGAATGAAATTTCAATTGGTTGGCTATATCTGACACATGCATTTGAATGAAATTTCAATTGGTTGGCTATATCTGATGCATGCATTTGAATGAAATGTCACTTGGTTGGCTATATCTGATGTAGCAGACCTTTGCAAATGATGTTAAACTAGAAATTATGATCCCTGCAGTTTACTGCATGGTATCTGACTGATGTTCAGAATGCTAAATCTTGTTATGACAGCCTGACTCAGAAAAGAGCATTTTCCCCCTTTCTCCTTCTTCACTGTGCCTGTCTGATCACAGAAACAGTAAATGCATTTCACTGCTTTGTCAAACAATGCTGAGTCAACATCTGTTTATTCAACACAATTTGGTTGACTGAACAGATTGTTGTTGTGTCTTTCGGCTTATCCCGGTTAGGGGTCGCCACAGCGGAACTCCGGTCCGCTAATGTTTGGTAGTGGATTTTTACATGCCAAGTTACCAGCCCTGACACACAACCTTCAACAAAGGCACGCCCATTAACGCATGCCTCCGCACAGAAAACGCTGTAGCTGAGAATCGAATGGGACATCTTGCTGTGAGGCGACAACGCTACCGCAGCACCACTACTGCGTCAACACCCGTAAACAAAAGTAGCATATCAGATGATTCTCAGTGTTGGCGAATTTGCCATTTTGGAGTTAGTATAAATAATTAGCAAGGGGTGTAGAAGATGTAGACTATGCTGTTTTCTTTTGTTTTTTGTTTTTTTTATTTTTGCTTCAGTCTTGTTGCATGTGTAGTAACGTGTTGATCTGCATACTTTCGATCATTTGATGTAGATATTATGCACACCAATATTAATACTGATCAACAAACTTAAATAAATACACACAGACACACACACACACACACACACACACACACACACACACACACACACATATATATTACAAGTGCTTGCATTCCATATGCTCGTGACTCACTTACCTACTGCAACTCACTGGTGTTGGCAAGTGCCCTAACTCCCACTGACTTGATTTCAATAATGTTAGCAAAGGCTAACATAAGTGGAAAGAAGTTTGAGCAAAAACCTGCATGTTAGTATATTTGTGATTGGCTCTTAGTTGGAGTAGGTGGAGTTGTTGGATATGAGCTCAGTTCAGTGCTCCGTATTTTCTCTAAGATTCAAAAAATAGTGAAGAGTGCACAGTGGTTGTCTTTGGAAGATGTAATGAAGTTGAATTTATATGATGCTTTTGTGTACCTTTTTTAAGTTGCTTATTGTACAGATATATTTAAGTATATTTTTGTAGAATTTACTGATGCGGAGGTTCTAGCATAGGGGCTTGTCTTTAAACTTTGCATTGCAGTTGTGGTAAATGGGGGCAGATGCCTCTATGTATTAGGTAGGAGCATAAATCCATGGTGTATGCAGCAACTTTGACTAATAGGTTCTCATGAGTTGAAGAGCAATTGAAGATCAGAAGGTCATCATCTAGTTTGAGGAAATTAATCTTGGAGAAGTCAGTGAAGTTAATAAGATTTCAATCATATACTAGGGCTGAGTTCTAAAGGAGAATATTATTGCATAGTGGACTAACTTCCCATTTTTGGTAGCATCACATACGGACCCTACTGAGGCTATATTAGTAATAAGCAAATTAAGTAGATTTGCACCTCTAGTAGGAAAGTGTGCTATTTGTTGAAAAGAGTTTTCCCAGGATTTAATAAAATCCATGCAGGCACTGTGTAGAGCCTACAGGGAATGTATCCATGTACACGGCCATGGTCCCCCCCTCAGTAGCACGCTATGCATATTAATGATGGTTCTCTGCCTAGGGAGAGCAAAGGAACACAGATATTAAATCAGTGTAAAGATAGGTGCAGTGGCTATCCTTGGCAGCAGATGAGTTTGAGACTCCCTGCAATGGTCCCCGCCACTGTAGCAATGTTGTGCAGTGTGTCAAATGCTGAATGTGCAAATGTTAATGTTTTATAATGTCCCGTGTTTGTTTTTTTTTTAAAAACATGTTTGCGCTGCACAGCACTGAGTGTAGCAAGGCCAGGCTGCGCTCACATGTAGACAGCTGACACCTGCCAAACATCTAAAATAGAAACCAGATGTAATTAATAAGCATAATGACATTTTATGTTTTTAGATATATATATATATATATATATATATATATATATATATATATATATATATATGTATTTATATATATATATATATATATATATATATATATATATATATATATATATATATATTTTTTTTTTAATTTGGTGTTTGCGTGGCTCATTGCACAATTAAGGTGAGTGGAGCTCATACATACATAGCTGACACCTGCCAAACATCTAAAAATAGAAAACAAATGTAATTAATTAGTTATTTATTGGTGTGTTTAACCATGTTTGCATGGTGCTGCTCGGTGCTCAGAACTGCTAACAGGTATCTCAGTTGTATATGTGAAGGTGTACTACATTTCTTAATATCCACGTAGCTAAATGGGTAGAGTTACAGCCGTATGTGTAGTATTTCCAGGGTTCGAATACGTGTAAGTCAGAAGTTGTCCATATTTTTGTTGCACACATTACAGGCACACTTTTAAAATATGACTCCACTGCTCTCTGCTCAACTGTGCTCAAACCTGCTAAGGACTATATAGACATGGAAATGGTTGCCAATGTTTGAGTGGTGCTCAGGTTCACTAAAACCATGATTGTGCATGCTTGCACATCACTCAGCTCTACTTGGCTGGTCTGTGCACTCTTAAGCATTGCAGAGCTCTTTTGAATGTTGCTCAATGATGTGTAAGAGTGGGAAAATAGCCTATATTAAGCACACTAGGTGAGACTTCTGCAGAATCCATTGGAGTTCAATCATCTGTCGATATGGCTGGTGATGTTGAAGAAGGTGTGGGCTTTTGGGAACAGCAGTGGGACATTCGGGAGTCCAGGGTCATGTTTGGGCTCCTTGTCAAAAACCATGAAGATAGGCTATTGCAGGGTGGTTTCCAGGGCTCAAAGTGTAAGGTGGAGGCCTGGGACCAAATGGATGGATGGAGAACTCACCAGTGTTACTGGTGTCCCCCACACAGATGAGCAGTGTTGTCACCACCAAGTTGACCTAAAAAGGTAAAAGAGGGGAACCTTGGATACCTGGGTCTCCAAGAAGAGAGGGCAGAGAATGCCCTACAAATATGTAAGTTATTTTTCCTCTGTTTTATCAATACGCAATCTGAATGTCTGCAAAACTGGTATGCATAATGATGTGCATCTCTCCCAACAGCTACAGCTGAGACAGTTTGCAATGTCAAGTCTCATGCCAGGCACCTGGTCAGGTTGCAGCACAAGCATGGTGAGTATGGAGGTGTTATGCCAACTGTAGTGCAATAAGCAAGAAAGAGTAACACATTTAACTGCAATAAAGTATATACAATTATGTCTGTAGTGCAATAAATGTGGAATTAGAGCTGTTGTGCAATAAATGAATAATCACTACTGCAATTCAATAACAATAAGAAACAATACTAATAACAGCAAGGAAAATGGTGTACATCAGAATTGTTTTGTCATAACCATTGCAGTAGTGTTCTATGCATTGAGTTTATAAGATAAGGGTGCTGTAGTCAAGTATACCATTGCAATAGTTGTAGAATGCAAATCTAATGACTGCAAAGTGTATTGCTTAAGTCATAGTACTGTTCAAGGCTTTTTCTAGCCCAATACCAGTCACATAATGTTCTGTCTTCCACAGACATCAGGTAATAAAGGTATATAGGTGAGGTAGCCCACTCCACAGCCAGATATTTTGTGTATGGACTTCACAAATATTTCAAACCAATAACAATAATGTGTGCTTGTCAGTATTGTTGAAAGTGAAATAAAGCTGTAGTAATATATGCAGTATGGTTGTATACCATGCATGTGTGTTCTGTTGGCACTACAGTCTAGTATAGCACTGTAACAGTACTAGAATGTTAGAGGAAAGTCCTGTAACTTGTATTGCACAAATCATAGTATGTTTCCAGGTGGTCTCCAGGCAAGTATCAATAACCCTGTAGTCAGCAGTAACTCAGTAGCTCAGTCTGTTAAATTCCTTGTGCACTGTATATTTTGCCACACACAGTCCTGGGTTCAAATCCACTGCTATGTTGCATTACCTTTTCAGTATCAGTCATGTAATGCTCACAATTTCTCTCTCCCCAAGAACACAAAAATCTTATGGGTCAGTTAGTCCATATTATGTGCAAATATTGTGTTCAGATCTCGCAGAATGTTACACTCAATAGTAAGAATGTGTTCATCAGCGTTGTTGATTCAGAAATAAAACTGTGTAATCCTAGTATGGCTGTATCAATCCTATTATGGCTATATCTCTTGCATGTCTGTACTATGCTGCTGCACTCAATTATCAAATTATTTGCAGATATCCCATGCAGTCACAGCTGGTGGGTTCTACCTCTATGCCTGCCAACTAAGCCATGATGGCTATCTAGTTTAATTACTGTTAACAAACATGCCTCTCAAGTGTCTCAATTTCTCATAATGTAATTAGAACTGACTAATCCATCTGTCACATATTTACCAGATAAATTAATATCTGGAATGCAATGTATTACCAAATCCATTTATAGAACACCCTAGTAGTTATATAATTCCACATTATGTGAGTAGTTCTCTACCTGCATTTGTTAGTGCTTCACCTTTATTGTTTCATGCTTTCAGCTTGAAAGATACGTATGTGCTACAACAGCTATAGGAGAATTGTATTCACTGTAATCACAACTGTCAGTACACACCTGTAGAAGTATGTATGACCAGTGTTGTCAAGGATATCATCTGCAGTGTCACTAACAGAATGTTTTCTCTCTCTCTCTCTCCCCAATTCTTATCTTAATTTATTCATTATTGTAATGTATTATTATGATTTCATATTAACATACTTTGTTAAACTAACTATATTTTGGAACATGTGGTTGATTATTGTTATGTTTTATTATGATTCAACATTAACATATTTTGTTAAACTGTTTTGTTGGCCTTATGGTTTACTTCACACCAGCATGCTATTACCATACTGATTGCTATGTTACATAATGTTGTGTTGCACATAATATACATTAATATGTATATGTATTAATAAACATGATGTTCCATTCTGTTACTGCTAATAATGGTTGGGTTGTTACTAACCATAACTTATTGCTTTACCTCATTTTCCACAGCATATCAAGGTAGGCCAGTTCTGGCAGATCTCCCTATCTTGCCTCAACCAGCCATTGTACTGGGTCCCAGCATGTCTGGGACCCAGACCGGTGGTTCTCCCTCTGCTGCCCTTGCACTACCTGCTGTGTCAGATAGTTCTGCCCCAAGGAATAAGGCCCAGTCCACCTCTGGGAGCAGTGCCAGAGGGACAGTAGTCACCCAGGATGAGCTTCTGGACCTGGCTTGCAGGATAGTCCACCGTGGCTATGACCAGTGCCTGCGCTGGATTGAAGGCATGCTGACTGAAGTGGTAGGGCAGCATCACTCTGGTACCCAGCTTCCAGCACAGCCACCCTCAGGGCAGTGAAGGAGCAGTGCCAACAGTCCCACGGGTGGGAATATGAGTCATCCTGCTTTTATCTGGAGCCACATGGGATCCATATTCCACAACACCCTCCCTATCCAAGGTGTTCACCCCCTCATGCGTCATACACTGCTACTGTCTGCTGTCTTGTCTTTTTACAAATGCAGCCTCATCTACCAAACTTACCTCCCCCACACATACCTATGTCCCTTCCCCAAAATTCCACTCTCACCTTAAAAAAAATGGGCACCTGTCCCAAAAAAATGTCATCCCATACATAGCTCTCCATTTTTCACACGTCAAGTGGACATATGTAATTTGGCCCAATTTGGTTGTCAATGCAATTATGCTGTCCTCACCCCTCTCTCTCTGGGGTTTGAGAGTCCAAATTCATCTACAAATTCTGTCAAAGTGCAAAGTTGTTGCCATACAAGAAATTGATACCTATGGTTCTTTCCTACACACTTCCTGCACATCCCTACCTGCATTTCACTATGTTTTTCTGCCTGGTTGCCCACATTTTACCACTTTCCTATCATCCCCTTTTTCTTTTCTTTATGATTTTTTAGTGCAGAGCTGTGAGGTGCGCAGTGCACCACAGAGCTTTGCTTAGCTCAGCTAAATAGAACTTTAATGATTAATTGTGTTTATACCATTGTCAGACAGATGTAGAAAATAAACACCCCTGACATGTTTCGAACCAGAGCCCATCACACTTATAGCACACTGCATTAACCTGCCACACCACACAAATCGAGCTTAGAACTGGTATTTTCATCAAAACATAGTGATTGCCACTTACAGTCATTAGGTGTGTCTCAGCGGAGCTATGCACTGCGCTGCACCACACAAACTGGAATGAAAACTAATGGGAAAATTGGACTCTGGTGAAATAGTACACCACTTTACAGCCAAAGACATAATAATGGATATAAGTGTGGCCTGTGATAGCAGGTAAATGTACCTTTTTATCAGCAACATGTAAACAGACACCTGCTAAGTCATCAATGGCAAAGTACATTTTCAGTTAGGACTCTGGTGCAGAAATATGGCCATATAAAGCCATGCACATACTGACGGATGCAGACAATGTGTGTCACAGCCTGTATGTCTGCAAATATACCTTGTAAATACACTTGCTGTAGCAGTGGCTCAGCAGCTCAGCCTGTTAAATGCCATGCATGCAGTGCATTTTGCCACACACAGTCCTGGGTTCAAATCCAATCTTGTGTTGCAGTTCAATTAAATTATCATGAAGGTAGCAATTAATGACTGAGTCATGCAATCTCTATCCACACAAGTTACTGATAATTAATTAACTTCTATCCACTTTTGGAACTCAAAGGCCTGCAGGTAGGGCACACTGCACATATCTGTATAGTATAACTATGTGTTACCTACTACTCTGTTATTGGCACTGTTGCATGACAGACATACCTTAATCACATGCCTAGATTGGACTTTAAAGGGTACCCTTACCCTGGCTCTGCCATAGCAATAGGGCTGCCACAGCTGCCACAGTTAGATGTACAGCTTGCTGTCCTCCAGAGTGCTCACACTTCCCCCATGTGTATTAGATGCAGCAGCAGATGCAACCTGTAACACACACAGCTGTATATAAAGTTAGCTGCTACAGACTTACCCTACCTCCCAACCCCCTATAGCAAGGAATCTGGACACAGACATACATATTGGGGGGAGTAAGGCTCAGAGATAGAGACATATTTTATAGTTTACGCTTACAAATATAGTAAGTTGATATAATAACAGTTATTGCATTAACATGCATATTCTGATGGGTATGAAGTCTGACACTCAAATGTGTGTCTCTTATTACTGACTTCAACCCAGAATAATTTGCCAGTGATTTGCCAGATGACCACAATGTCATGGGACACTGACCACACATATGAGGTGAAAGTGTGGACATACTGCATAAATCTCTACAGTTGACAGTTATGATACATACCCTCTGCAATGCTGTAGTCTCCATACCTCAGTAATGTCCATCTTAACAGCTAAGAAAGGGGCCCAGGTCTACATGAAGGCCTTATATATGGCATTGTGGTGGCATGTCATTGGCTAATAATATAGCAATTCAGCTGTTATTGGCTGCAATTAGCATATCAGAGCCACAGATTGATGCAAAGGCAATTTCCTGCTAATGAGCAGTACCTTAAGAAGGCAAGCAGCTAGTTATGGGGAACAAGTCTGTATGAGACTTACCTCACACAGAGAACATCTTTGCAAAACATTACTGGAAGCAAAGTTCAACAAAGAAGTACTACACTCCACCAGGTATGTAATTGATTTCTTCATATAACAGGATGCAGATAGAGGCATGGGGAATAGGGATTACAGCATTAAGCCTGTTTGAGACCCATGGTACTGACATGTCATTGATATTCTACTGTCCTACACCTACAAGCATGCCTCTCAACTGTCCCTGATTTTCACTCATATCTTAGCTCTGTCCCTCTTAATCCCTCCTACAATAGATGGCATTTGTAGGGAAGTTAGTGAATTACATGTAATACACAGTGACTATAAGTAATGGTGTACACTCTTGTAACAACAAACGATGTACAGCAATTCACCTCCTCTCATTCTGTCAATCTCTCACAAAAATAGTTCTAACATTTTAAAAGTGTCCCTGATTGTCCCTGATGTACTCTGGCTAAGTTCCTGAGTCTGTTGACATTTGTCTCTGTTTGGTTGACAGCTATGCCTAACATACCTGTCAACCTCTAACAGCAAGAAATCTGGACAAAACTTTAATTAATGGCAGGACATATGCCCAAAATTAGGGACACTTTTTAAATATTGCTCTTATGGACTAAGAAAGTTAATAGTATAACAGGTATTACAGTAGCATGGCTGTGTTCTGAAGGGTATGACATCTAAAACTCAGATGGGTGTCTTTATTTTCTGGCATCAACCCTCAGTGATTTGCCAACAATGTTTCAGAAATCCACAATTTTGTGTGAAAATGACCAAAAATATTAGGTAAATATCTTGACAGTCTGCAAACATCTGTATAGTTGAGAGGTATGATGCCGACAGGGAACATATACTACAGCGTGTTTGCATTGTTTTCTGTCATTGTGGCACACTGATGTTGCTGGACTGTCCCCATATAGTGGTTGTAATACACACTGCTATTTGGCAGTGGCCATATGACATATTCGTGGGAGATTGCCTGTAAGGGACACACCACAGTAGACTGGAGTGCTGGGTGCAAGAACAAACAGCAGAATCTCTCATGGCACACACAGGGACATACCTCAGTATTGCTACTATCTCGGTGGTATCCACACACATAGTATGTTGCCACGCTGTGCGGTATGACATGTGAAGGAGCAGTGGATAGTGGAGCCCATTATAGGTGTGCTGTATCTGTACACAGTGGACATCTATGTATCTGGTCCTATAATGTATTCCCTTCTTGTTGTCTTTCAGGGGCTATGTACCGCCGGCAACATGCATGCTTCTCAGATGCGGAGCATGAGATAACAGGTGATGGACTAAAGCAGCAAATCAGATCCTGTTATCCAGAGTGAGGCATAACCAAGAACAGCAGGCTGCATTGTGAGCAGATCTTGTGTGGGATGTTAATGAAGTTGGCCACCAGTATAGAACCTATGAGCAGGTCCGACACCACACCACGGACATGATGAATTCCGCACAACGAAGGGCAGCCGATGTCACTAGTGATCGTGCTGCCACTGGTGGAGGGCCTGCAGTGGAACAACCACTCTCAGCCACAGGGGATTTCCTGGTGAACCTAGGAACACATGACTGGTCCCATATATCCATCACACTATAGATCATGGAGGTGGGTGTCACAGTGTCCACAGCAGGGAGGATCCAGGTAAACTTACTGTGTTCACCAATGTAATACTGTATCATGTATTGTGGCAAGCCATGCATACCTGTACAAAAGTGCCAGGTCTGTGTGCTTTGGGGGGGGTTGGGGTTTAAGCTCAGTTGTACACACATACTCAGAATGTCAGCAATACAATTAGTAACATAGTAGCTGCTGTATATGTGGATATATGCACATATAACCTTATAGTGATGCAACATTTGGTGGTGCTGACAATACCTCTTCCTCACCTTTTCATAGATCCATCAGGTGTTGTCCAAGCCAGTGGTCCTGTACCTGCTAAGCATAATACTGTTGTTTTATGTATCATATATATCCTATGAAAGTTAAGGGCTGCCATATTGCCCTATGTACAAATGTTGTGTTTAGTCAGAGTAAAATACAGTATGTGTATGTTCCGTTCTGGAACAGCTAACTACAGTTCATAGACTGGGTAATCACAGGTGTGTATTTGAACTAACATTAACACATTTGCACTTATAGTTATGAGTGACTATGCAGCCTGGTATACATGAGGCAATTACTCCAAGATGCCTGTTCAAACACCATAGTGAGATGGTACATACCTGAGGCAGTGACAGTAGTACTGGCATATCACTCTCAGGATAGGTGCACTGGGTTTTATCTGTAGTTCTATCACATACAGTGCATACCTATCAACTGTACATTTTTTTCAGACTCTCCATATTTTTGCCTCATATTTTTGGTCCATTTTTCATAAAATTGTGGTTTTCTAGCAAATAAGTGACTGATTGAAGTCTGAAAGCAAAAACAGATATTTGAGTTTCAGACATCATACCCTTCAGAAAATTCATGCTAATGTAAAACCTGTTATTCTATCAACTTTCTAAGTTTCTAAGAGCAATATTTAAAAATTGTCCCTATTTATGGGCTTTTGTCCCACTTTTACTTATGGCTTTGTCCATATTTCCTTCTCTAAGAGGTTGAGAGTTATGGTATAGTGCCATTTTGCATACCTTACAGGTATATTGTACTGGCAACTTTAACTGGCTGTATCTGAAGTGCATGTTATAAAGGCCTTGGCTTGTATGTGTATGTTGTTGTGAGGTTGTCTGTTGTACATGGTAGCAGCGATGAGAAGATGCGAGACTGGTAATGCAGTTGTGGATCCTCATCTGTATGAGTCTGTGTGGATTACCATGCATAATAGTGCACATAGTAATGTACTGCTTTTGTCTTTCTTTTCACAGGTGACTGGGAGAGGTTGGAGTCTGTCACCCCTCACAGCCTCATGTCAGTGTTTCACTCGACTCTGATGATGATGGTGGCCATAGTGATCACAGGTGGTGTTGCCAGGGCCTGAATCTGTGAATGGTTGACATCCCTCTTCTGCCTCTGCTGTCTCTGCACATAGTCAGTATGCCCAAACTTACCCAGTCCCCAGAGGCCACAGATATTGGACAGTCAGGGGGGAGACATCGAACATGAAAATTCCCATGTTCATGGCCGGAGACAGTGAACTGTCCACTCTACCATGTACGGCTCACAGCTGTCCAACATACACACATGTAGAGCTAGCACTGGGCTTGACTGTGTACATGCACACACTCAAACACCACTGTCATATGTAGGTCACCTACAGACACACACAACACCTCTCCATGGCCCATCTAACCCAAGCTCCTTCCTGACTCACACACATACTGTCAACTGTTTGGCACAACCAAGGCCTCCAGCATCCCCACAACACACCCCGTGCATGTGATGGTGCCTGTGCCACATGCATGTCATCCTTGCCATCGATGCAGGGAAATGAAGCTATGAGTTTGATGCACAGGGTGACTATATTACTTTACATGTACTTGTGTAATGCAGTATTGTTTTGCCATGCCACTTGCTGTGGTCCACAGCAGATACTGTATGCTGGCATGTGTCATGACTATGCAGCAAAGTATGTGTACTTTATGTTGTATGATGTTGTACTGGCAGTAGTATTACAGATTGGCAAGTGTTTCATGGCCCTGTATATGTTCTGTTCCAGGAGTCTGTGGGAATAAACTATCAACACATGGTGGCAATATAGCAGCTGAGGATAACATGGCAGCACAGCAGAAATATGATGTCAGCAAGGTATGGCAGTATACATGCATGACTCCCTAGATGCATATGTGTATAGCAGTCTAACGGGGACAATGGGGGCAGTCAGTGTAATCATGCAGTCATATTTTGTGATAAGGTCTCCTATCCTTGATATGTGTCACTTGGGTTTTCTGAATTTACAAATCTACAAGGTGTGTTGATGGAGATAAGACATCTACAAATATCCTGTGTCCGGTTCAAACAGGTGGCAGACATCAGTTATGGCTGTCGTGTTGTGCATTCAATTGTGTAACTTGCATATGATGTGCGTGACAGCATATGTGTGCTTTACATGTATGGGGGGGGCTGTGTCATGCAGGGTGTGCTGTCTGTCTCACATAGCAGTCTTCCCAGTATGTACTATGTCTACCACTTTGATGTTGTAGGTGTGTATCACACATGGGACATGTGTTGAACCTGTCATGACAGCCGGGTGAAGACAGTGGGATCTGACACCTTTCTATATGGGGACATACACATCCCCATCATAGCAGTTAGTGGCTGGACTACATTTGTATGGTAGTGACACAGAAAACACCTGCCTGTGGTTTAGGCCATCCTGAATAACTGTTGGGTCTTTATAGGTGTCATCAATGGCTAGTAATATGCAACCACCTGCTAATGTACCAGACAGAGGCCATTGACAGTGGCTGTGACTGAAGAGAAGAAATACCTAGAAGGGGTATGCCTTAAATGGTGGATAGCAAATTCCACTGGTGAATGGCTTCAGTGCAGCATATGTCTCCTGATGGTATGTTCTGAGGGTATGACTCTCAGACACTTGCGTATACACCAGCTGACATACCAGTCTGTACATGGTGTACACAGTTGGCAGCATGCCCTGCTGCCCTAATATTCCCATAAACCTTGGCATGGCAGTTAGCAGGGACATGAGTGGGGGTATATTAGGGAGTACAACACCCAGACTAAGCCGTCTCAGTATACCACCCATTCAGGCAACATGTACAAAGCACCCCCTTAGGCATCCAAGATACTGTCAATGTAAGGGTCACTACATGGCCCATTGATGCCAGACATATGCAACATAGGGACATCCAACTCCAGTAGCTGCTCTGTAAGCAGTGCTCAACAGGGCACAGTCCAAGTTGCTCTATTGCTTGGACTGCATGTCACCACAGTACATGCAGGTACTGGCTGTGACTAACAATGTTGGCTGCTGCCTGCTACTTATGAGCACTCGTACAGTCATTGTGTTATGTCGGTGTCTTGCATGACAATATTACAAATATGCCTGGTGACATAGTAATGGCCATAAGCCCCAATCAAATATATATATGTACTATCCTTTCCATTGGAAAGACCTATGTCCTCAGTGAGTACCACAGCAGTTCCTACATGTGTTGTACATACTTAGGGGTGACAGGTAGCCACACAGACCTGGCATCACAGGTGTACAACTCATGTGCCACACATCAACATGTTTGTACAGTGGCATGGCAGGAATCATATGGCATAGCTGTGGACACAGTCACCAGTAGGTTACATACCCATACCCTCTGTATATTCTTTCCTCAGCATGCCACTATCTGACTACAATGGTCATGTGTTGATGTATATTTCCAAACTGTAGTGACACTTGCACATGACAGTATGGCCCCTCACAGGGTCATATCAGATCTTCAGTATGTGCTCACTACTGTTCATCTGAAATGCATGTCAGTGCCACCTATGTCATTCAGAGTACTCATAGGTGATCTGTGCTATGCATACTGGACAAGGTGTTATCCTGCTTGATCGCATATGGTACCTATCTTTAAGAAGCATAGTGGATGGATTAGTCACTCTAAGTACATTAACCCACTATGTGATGTTAGGTGTACATGCTTTTTGGAGACATTTTCTGTAGCAGATGTAATGCACCCTTATCACAGACCTTCCCTACTGGTACGGCACAGAGAGCACCTCAGTGAACCTCCGCACATGCCATCTGTATGATTGGCCGGACAAATGTCATCTCAACACTGGGGGTGTGGCTGTATCTCTCATGGAGTTGGGCAATATGTGCTGTTCCTGTGACAAGGGGTAGCAAAGTCTCTAATTGTGATGGCTGTATGGCCATCATGCTACTGACGTGCATATCTCCTATTGCTCTGTGACAAGATGTACAATGCTGTCACAGCCTGACACACACACACATGGCCACATCCAAGCAAGCAGCACTTCCACTCACTGCATACAAGACACGCCACAGCACACACATAGTTCATGTTGGCTGCATGTACTGTGGAACACTTACCTATGTAGTGGTACACATTGCAGAGAACAGTACCAGATGCACACACTATGCCTCATGTCTGCTAGTACTATCCATGTAGGACACATAATGCTTGTTGATATCAGCAGGCCATGTTGTGGTCATTCATTTGGGAGGTCACATCACCCACAACCAGTAAAATAATGCAAAACCCTACCAATGTGTGCACTGCAAAGGTTATCATATGCATGTAGTATGGATATACATACACAACAACTTTGCTCATCTGAGATTAGAACCTGTGCCTATCTATTGTTAGATACTGTACCTCACAGTACTTATCACCTCTTCCATGGAATTTACCTAATCTTAGACTGTCATCCAGCACTCTTAAGGTGGATGACATCAGCAAGTCTTGTAGAGGAGGGCAATTTAGAGGCCAGCAGCTAGCTACAGGGTCAAAAATTGCCTAACCATTGCAAGGGATAACTCATAATGCATCTCTGTAGTGCTGCAAGAGGATATATTTACACACACACGGTTGAATGATGGGGGACTGGAATCCTGACCTATCTACTGTTACACACTATATATCACAGTACTTATCGCACATGCCACAGGTTATGTCTGCTGTATGTGTGATTGCAGGCACTGTACTTGTAGTGTACGCATAGTAGGCTTGTGTTGGACAGCATGTGTGGCCTGCAGAGTGATATTGCTTGGTACTGTTATTGTAGCTAGTGTCCTAGGAGTGGGATACCTGTTAATATCCCTGCTATGTGTGTACAGTTACTTGTATGGCCATATGTGGCTGGTTACCATTAGCTAGGCAAACATGTGGCCAGGGACAGTTTGCCCTATCCAAAGCATACGCTGAAATGATTATACAATATATCACCTGCTCACCTGTGTCTGTCTACATGGTGGCATTCCACAGACAGAGGGGTCTGTGGGGGAGTGTAATATGTACTGTTGTGGCCTTGGTTTGGTTCTTTTGGGCAGCTGTATTGATGTGTGTGTGCAGGTAATCTCAGCATTTAGAGGGTATGTGGGGAAATTCTGTATTGATGTGTGTGTGCAGGTAATCTCAGCATTTAGAGGGTATGTGGGGAAATTCATACATCCCCATATATATATATATATATATATATATATATATATATATATATAAAATATGTATAATAGGAATGTGTCTATAAATGTTGCTGTGTGTGTACATTATCTATATGTGTTATGTCGCTATATCTGGAGAGTCTATGTATCATTGTAATATATATATATTGGTATTATATGTATTTTGTGTACATTCTGATAGATACACTAATCTTGTGAGAGGGGGATAGGCACAGACAGATATGTATGCATAGCTGTCTGTATGCAAAGACATATATCCACATAGCAGGTCTTTGTTAGGAAGAGGCAACAAAATTGCACTCAAGTTAGCTATGTGTAGGAGCATGCCCAGTGGGACTATCAGTACTTACAAGGTGACTCCAGGCCAGAGCTGCCTATGCTCTAGACCAGGATTTTGTATGCTACAGACATTGGCAGCTGCACCTGTTTCTTCAGGACACATCTCTGAAGTTGTCCACGGCATTCCCCAGCTGTCTGCTGTACTTAATATGTGACTGGGGTACATCATGTAACACCACACACACAGGGTGACAGTCTGCATACCTCTCACTGTATATGTTTTTGAAGAATGTCCAGCAATCCACCCCATATGTCTGGTCTGTTCCTCATACATTTGTGATGTTCCAGTAAATTATTGTATAATGCAAAAACGCAATAACCAACACTGGAACAAATAATTTGATTGAAATGTAGATGCTGGTACTGGCTACACAATTATTGTATAATGCAGTCACTGAAACGTACTAACTACAGACAAATCTGAGTGATGGACTTTACACCCTGCAGATGTTCTGTTCTGATGCAACAAGCTATTATACTAGTCACCTTCTAGGTTAATCAGAGCATGTGTAATATCTGTCTGTAGTTTTGGCCCTTTCCCCCCGATTTACTCTGACTTTGTCCAACTTTCTTGCAGTAACAGATTGCGTGGTATGACAGTCTGTGGGAATACCTCCATATGACTACCTCACATGCAAAAGATGTGGATGCTGTCAGATTTAAACCATCAACACCATTACCCAAGCTAATGGCCCTAACCCACTGTGCCAAACCAGCCACCAGGCAGAGGTATGTCATTCATCTCACAATCAACAGCATACAGACATACATTGTCATCTCTGCATTATGAGTAACATACATGTGCTCAGGTTCTATGTCACAGCCCTGAGATTGGCTGGTCTGCTAATATATCATTGCTGACTTACTGTTACAGCAGTTGTACTGGAACACTGATGTGTTGGGGGTGGGGGACAACCAGCCCTTAATCTGCTGGCATAGACACTTGTGTGACTGTCCTATGACCCCACTGTTTGCCATCTTCCTTGAATAATGTAGTGGATTTTCCAGCCATGTGGCCTAGTGAATATTATGGAGCACATATTACTGGACTGGGAACATGTTGTCCCATGTGGCTGTTAGATCTCTCCAAGTAGCCCATTATATTCCCTTGCATACATGCGGCAGGTCCATACATATGCTACTATATTTTAGTCCTTCTTAAAGTGGTGTATAGGTAAGTGACTTACCTTGCAAATGCAGCAGTTGACAGACCTGTAGATCAGGCCTGACTCTGTCTGATTCATGCAGTAAACAGCCAATACATGGTTAGGTACAGGTTGTGTGGGCTGGCATCATTTTTACTATATGTATGCGAGTTGGAGTAAGGTGTCAGTCCCTAGGGCCACAAGGTTGTCAGTGCATGTGCTATGCATTGTCACTTGGCTAAGGCCAGGGCATACTAGGCAGGCCTATGTCTGCTTACAGGACATCTTCAAGGGGTTCCTCCTCTGAGTCCTCCTGTGGGTGTAGCTGTGGGTACCTAGGCACTAGTGGGGGGCTGTGTATCCTTTCCCTTTACTGATCCTACTGCAGCTGTTTCCACAGGATCATATTGTGTAGCATGGCACATACTGTGAACATCTGTGCACATGTGGCTGAACTGTATTGCAAGGCTCCACCAGATATATCGAGGCACTGGAACCATGACTTCAGCAGCCCAAACACATGCTCTATGATGTTCCTAGCTTGTGCATGGGCCTCATTTTGGTGTTCTTCCATGGGTGTGTAGGCATTTCTGATGGGTGTCATCATCCATGGTTCCAGTGCATAGCCAGGATCCCTCAGTAAATGGCCATGCGGGATGTACCTCCTAGTAAACATCTGGTACAGCTGTGATGCATGCTAGATATGCAAGCTGTGATAACTGCCAAGGCTGCCAGCACACACATTCATGATAATGCTGTGGGCATTGCACATGATCTGGCAGTTGATGGAGTGATACCCCTTGTGCTTGACATAGATTCTACTCCCCTCATTGGGTGGTGCCTTGTTGTTTACATGAGTACAATCTATGGCACCCAGTAATTCAGGGTAGTGTGCTGTGCAGTAGAAGTGTTGCTTATTGCTCACCCTTGCCTCAGTGATGAGGAGAAAAGATATGTGCTCAATGGTATGTGGTAGCATGGCATCCAGGAACTGGTGGAGTACCCTGGATGGTGATACCTACAAGACCCCCATCATGTCCCCAGTTGGTCTTTGGAAAGTACTTGTGGCTAGTATCCTAAGAGATACACATACCTTTGTGTCCACTGGGATGGGATCCCCTCTGTTGGCCCTGGGTCTGAGTTAAGGGTGGCAGAGATCAGTGAGTTGTTGTAGTATGTCTCTGTCCATCCTGTAGCACTTTACAATCTTCAGCTCATGTAGCTCCTGGAAGGTTACCCTGGGGCTGAACATTCCTCTCCTTCCCAGTCTATGCTTATTGTCAGCAGCAGCAGGATTTATCTAAGCATTTAGCACATAGAGATGTAGCAGACCTACAGCAGCTTCTAGCATTCCTTCAGTTAGAATTCCCAAGTCTGTACTCCATTTGTACAGAGTATGGGGCATAAATCAGATTGTAGGCTGCATGCAACCTTTATAGTGATCTGCTGTAGGTGAAGATTTGTGATTGGCTACCTATGATGCATTCCACTTGCCAAGTAGATCATTAAGAAGATTTAATGGCCCTAGTCTAAGTGAAACAGGGGTCATCAGTAATTAATATATCATTGGCTTTTAGATACACTCAGCACAGTGGTGCGCCACACAAATATGCAGGAAGAAGCACCATGAAGGTAAAAAAGGCTCAGCAGTCACTGTATACAGCCCCTGAAAGGTCATGCTCATCATAGCGGCATGTCATGCAAACACATGGAAACATCGCTCCGAAGGTAAATAAAGCTTAGTAGCCAGTGCACACACCCTCCCTGCTGAGCACAGTGGTGCACCACGCAAAGAAGTGTAGCTGAGCTCCAATGTACTTGCAAGTCCTCAGACACACCCCTTCTTGATGTCAGCTACCTCTTCTATGGACACAAACACAGTTCTTTGCCTACACAGAAGGGATATGTGGACACAGATAGCCATTTGTGTTATTCAGTAACCCTACCTCATTTGCATAGGGACCTGTGCACACAACCTGGAAATTACACACTTCCAGGCTCTAACTCATTAGAATTAGCATGATTCCACATTGTAGACACTCCATGCAGGGTCCTATAATACATTTCTGTCACATACTATTAAATGTGGTTTTCCCACTCTTTTTTTTTATTTTTCATAAAAACATGTTTACGCACTGAGGCATACTGCACAAACAAATGAAGATCATTAAAAATTATTTTAACTTATTTCCCTTATGTTTTTGGACACATGGTGGATAGTTTTGCTCATATCTTTATGTGTTATTCCATTTCTATCCATCTACCTAAGTTTTTACATCCTCTGTTGCCTGCTTAAATACTGTACACAGAATTTTTCCATGTACGCTATGGACACCAACACAGGGTCTGCAAGGCTGCTTATCTGTTTGCTGGATCAGTTGACCTCCTTCATTTGCATAAAATTCACTTGCTTATGAGGTGATTTGCATGCCATGGATACTTCCATGTTGACGCGTGTGTGCATGCGAGCCACCTAGCTTTGTTTACTGAATCACAAACCTGCTTACTTTCATGTAAGCAGCATGCCATGATGCCTACATGGTAAAAAAAGAATGTATAGGCTTTGCCAGTTTTGGATGGGTATTTAAAATCACCCCGAAGTGTTGTATTGCATTTAATATTTAGAGACTAGATTTTATAAAGGAAGGTGGCATGGTCCATGGGAGTCATGGAGGGGTTTCTGTAGTTAGTAGTGATGTGGCAGGTGGACTTTCTTATAAGTAATATAATATACTGAAATTCAAGTTTCTTATCTTGTTTAACTATTGTAGGGTTGTGAATAAGTGCAGATAATCTTCCTCTGGGAGAACAGGTTTAAATGAAGTTTTAAGCATTAAATGCAATTAGACAGGAACATTGTCATTGGACCACACAGATGATGTTTTCAAGTTTACCAAGGGCTTCTAGTACAGGCAACTTTTTGTTTAGGCTTGTAGCATACAGCAGTGTCAGGTTGATATTTGTTTGACTGAAATTTGTTATGTTGGTAGGCTTAAGAGACGTCTGTCTGCCTAATAAAGACACTATAGGGTTAGAAGATGTCTTGGCTGATATGAATAGATGGCCTGAGCAAAGTGTTGAAGGCCACCCTAGTGAAGCAGGTGGAACTATCCATCATTTCACTCCATACTGATGCACATTGGACTCCCCAGGAATGGCACCAGTCACTCAGCAATTTGTTGAATTCAATGAATTTATGTTTATATGGTGGCATCATTACCAGTGATAAGAGGATGCAGATTCCCAACATGCAATACACATGACTTCTGCACTATCAAGTCCCTCTTCATAGCTTCCAACCAGCTTCTTCAAAGGCCATTCCCTCCTGCATGTGCAACAGCTAAGTATTATGTATATGTGGGGTGTGGGGATATAAGAGCTTTGGAAACAGCTTTAATCCTGCCTTCTGAAAGATAGCCAACTGTTACTCTGTCTTTGATCAGTGTGTTCATTTGGGCATCAAAATGTCTAAGTATTTATTCATGTATGACAAGGACATTATACTTATCAGTATGCTCTCGCTACTTTCGGGGCTTCTGCATATTACTTCAGTGAGCAATGTTTCTGGTGGAAGGAATTGTCTGTGGTTGACAGTCACTGTGTACAGAAGTACATTCTCTGGGATGCATAAGAAGTTTGTGGGGAGGGTTCTTATTACGATAACAGATCTGATGTTAGTAGTATGATGAGCTGATGTCACAGGATGACCATCAGGAGCGGTTTAACTCTAGTTTCAGTATCTATCCACATCTCTCAGAAGTAGTAACAGTAAGTAAGGTAGCCATCTGTCCCAATTTTTCTCCAGACTACCCAGACTCCAGAACAATTGTTTGGTAGTCCAGAAAATAATTCAAATGTTGGTATTCTGTTTAGCATTACAAACAGAATGCAGGAGTTTGTTAAAATGTTACCTCAGACAGACATATATAAAAAAAAACATCATTACTGTGATACAGTAAAGTCTGAGACTTGTAAAAGATGACATTCTGCCTTTCACTGATGACCCCATTTACATAATTAAATGGACATGCAAGTGGGTGAAGTGGGAGAAGGAAAGTGCAGAGATGTGTGGGGTTAGGGATGGTGCAAAGGGTGTGCTTTCAAGATAGATTTTGCAATGGTACATCAAAATCCAAAACCATATCTATCTATCTATCTATCTATCTATCTATCTATCTATCTATCTATCTATCTATCTATCTATCTATTTATCTAATCTATCTATCTATCTATCTATCTATCTATCTATCTATCTATCTTTACATACGGGTCCCATTCAGAAGCTCGACTCATCAGAAAGTTGAACCTGATGTGGTCAAGACTATAAGACTGACTTCTGAAAAGTTGAAGCTTTTGAATGAAGGTCACTGTGCAGTGGGAAATGGAGAATTTACCCTTTTCCTCACTGCAGTGTGATCTCAGAGTTAGTATTTATAACATGCAGGGGGTGCAGGTGGACTTGCCCCATGCAAAAACATAGATATTTATTTTTTCTCATAGTTTGACTTTTCAGAAAGTTGATCATATGGTCTAGACCATCCTCAGGAATTAATAAACTCTGTGTAGGCACAGTGTAGTGCCTACACAGAATGTTACTGTGTCCATGAACACAGTTCCCCCTCGGCAGTGTGCCATGCATAGTGATGATAGCGCTTTGCTGAGGGAGAGCCAAGGAACATGGTTACTGAATCAGTGTAGGGAGTGTAGTGCTAAATGTATCCAAAGATGAGTAAGACACTTACTGCACTGTCCAATTGTATTATTACAATGTTAATTTTTTTTCAGAAAGCATGTTTGTGTGGCACTTCACAGAGTGCAGCAATGTTAAGCAGCACCTAGGCACCAGCCAGACATTTAAAAATAGAAAATGGATGCACTTAATTATTTTCTTAAATGTCATGTTTAAGCATAACTGAGCGGGTTTGTGCAGCACACTGCGATAGTCAGCAGTGCTTATAGGTAGCTCAGAGGTATATGTAAAGGTGTAGCAGAATTTCACATATCCACATAGCAAAATGGGTAGAGTTATGGCCTCATGTGCAGTAGGTCCAGGCTTTGAATACATGGAAGGGAAAATAAGCATTAATTTTAGAAATACAAATTATGTCAATTATTTTTAATTATGGCCTGCTGTGCTCTGCTAAGCTGCCTGCTAAGCACTGCATAAACATGATAATGGTTGAAAATGTTTATGCTTTGCTTCGCTCTGCTTATCTGGTTTGCTCAATGCTAAACACTGCCAAGCATATGGATCTGTGGGTTTTCACACTGCTCAGCTCAACTGCACTGGTTTGCATGCTGTTAAGTGATGCAGAGCTTTTTTAAATATTGCCTAATGGTGTGTAAAGGTGGGATAACAGCCTATATTAAGCCCAATAGGTGGGAATACAGCAGAATCTGTTGGAGTTCCAACTCTGAAGAATACTATGGCAGGCATTGGTGAGGGTTCACGCTTTTGTGCACAGCGTTGAGGCATTCTGGAGTCCGGGTTCATGGTTGGACTCCTAGTAAAAAAAACATGATGACTGGTTGCTGCAGGGAGGTTTCCAGGGCTCAGAGTGTTAGGCAGAGGCCTATGAGCTGCTGGCAAGGGTACTCACCAGTGCTACTGGTATCTCCCGCACAGGTTAGCAGTGTCATCACCACCATGATGACCTGAAGAGACAAAGGGGGGATCTCTTGGACAGCTGGGTCCAAGAAGCTTGGGCAGGGAATGCCCCACAAGTATGTAAGTACTTTTACATCTGTTTCACCAGTATCTAATATGAATGTCTGCTAAACTAGTATGCATAATGGTGTGCTTTTCTCCCAAAAGTTGCAGAGGAGACGGCTGTTAACATCGAGGTGCATGCCGGTTGCTTGGCCAGGTTGTGCTGTGAATGTGGTGAGTATGGATTTATTATGCTAACTGTGGTGAAATAAGCAAGAAAGAGTAAAGCATTAACTGCAATAAAATATATACAGTAAAGTTTGCATTGCAATAAATGTGGACTTAGTTCTGTAGTGCAATAAATGAATAATACCAACTGTAGTACAATAAAAACATAAAACAATGCCATTAACTGCACTAAAGTATATACAATAAAGTCTGTAGTGCAATAACTGTGGAAGTAGAGTTGTACTGCAAGACCTAAATAATGACAACCATTGTCCAATAAAAACTCAAAACAATATCAGAAACTGCATTAAAGTATATACAATAAAGTCTGTAGTGCAATAAGTGTGGAATTAGAGCTGTTTTTAAAGAAATGAATAATACCAACTGTTCTGCAATAACACATGAAACAATACCAGTAACACTAAGGTAAACTGTGTACAGCAAGACTGTCTTGTTTTAACCATTGCAGTACAACTGTATGCATTCAGGCTGTAAAGTAAGATGCTGCAGTCAAGTATAACACTGTAATAGCTGCAGAATGCAAACATAATGGCTGCCAAATGTATTGTTTAACACATACAGTACTGTTCAAGGCTTTTTCTATGCCAATATTGTTCACATAATGCTCTATCATCCACAAATAGCAGGTAAGCAAGGTATATGGGTGAGGTAGCCCATTCCATGATCTGATATTGTTTGTTGACTTCACAGATATTTCAAACCAATAACAATATATTGTGTCCACCTGCATTCTATAAACTAATGTATAGATTACCTATTATCTCTGTCATACTTGTATTTCATGCATGTGTGTTCTACTGTTATTGCAGTCTAGTATAAAACTGTACTACTACTACCAGGACATATACTGGTTCCAGGTGAGCTCTAGGCAAATATCAGTCAATGACTCAGTAGCTCAGTTTGTTAAATGTTCTGTCTGCAGTACATTTTGCCACACAAAGTCCAGGGTTCGAACCCAGTGCTATGTAGCACTAAATATTACAGTATCAATCAGGTAATGTTTACAGATTCTCTCTCTCCACAGGAACTACAGGTAAATGGGTGAAGTAGCCCATAGTATGAGTACATAATTGTGTGTTTAAATGTCACAGACTGTTAAAATCATTACCAAGAATGTGAAAATACAGCACAACATAAAGGAAATAAATATAATAATAATAAAATTAAATAAATAAAATGTGTATTCTTGGTATGGCTGTATGCCTGGAGTGTCTGTTAAAAGTTGCTGCAGCCAATTCACACATTCCATGCAGATGTCCTCTGCAGTCATTGCTATTGGGTTCTATCCCCATCCCTGCCAAGCAAGACATGATAGTTGTTTAGTTTCTGTACTGTACACATACATGTTTCTCAAGTGTCATACTGTCACGAAATGTAATTAGTAGTGTGTAATCCATCTGTCACAGGATTACCATTGAAATAATTACTTAAATTGCAAAGTATCACTGCATCAGCTCACGGTATACCTTGGTAGTTATATAGGTCCACCTGATGTGAAAGTGTTCTGTGTAGTTGTGTACCCGTAGTTGTTACTGCTTGGCCCATAGTGTCCCATGTGAATAGCTTGAGAGGTGTGCACTTGCTACAGCAGCTATAGGAGACTTATACACTTAAAGAAAGGACAGACCCATAGAGTAGATAGTAGTACTGTTGCCAAGTAAATAGTCTATAATGTTAGTAATGGATTGTTTTTATCTATCTCCCCACTCCTTATCTTCATTTATTTATTATTGCTATCCATTGGTTATGGTTTACTATTTACATATGTTGTTAAATTAACTGTATTTTGGGGCATGTGTATTACTATTGCTATGTATTATGATGGTTGCATATTAACATATTCTGTTGAATTACCTATTTTGTTGGCCTTATGCTGTAACTGTTACTGGCATGCTGTTAACATACTAACTGTTCTGTCATTTATTGTTATGTTTTACATAATATGCATTGATATGTAATTGAGTTATTTCCACTGTTCTGACATACTGTTATTACTAACTATGTTTGTTTATAATTAACCTATACGTTTGCTATACATCCATTACCAAAGCACATCAGGGTAGGCTGGTTTCTAGTGATCTGCCTACCTTGCCTCAATGAGCCATGGAACCAGGCCCTAGCACATCTGGGACCCAGACTGGTGGTGTCCTCACCACTGCCCTTGCACCACCTGCAACGTTGGGTGGGATCGCCTCAGGGTAGGGGGCCCAGCCTGCCTCTGGGAGCAGTGGTGGAGGGGCTGCAGTCATCCAAGAGCAAATGCCAGTCGTGGTGCTCAGGTTCCTTCATCGGACCTATGAACATTGCCTGTGCCAGACTGAGGCACACTGGCTAACCTGGTGGGGCAAGCTGGCCCTGGCACCCAGCCTCCAGCACAGCCACCTTTGTGGCATTGAAGGAGCAGTCTTGACTGTCCCATGGGTGGGAACATGAGTCATGCTGCTGCTGTCTGGAAGCATTGTGTCTCAGAGCCCACAAAACCCACCCATCCAAGATGTATACCCCTTTATGTGTCACACATTGCCCCTGTTTGCTGTCTTCTCCATCGTGTCTGTCTGCTAACTCATCCTCTCCTACCCAGTTTACCTCCCAACACATACCTATGTCTCTTCCCCAACATTCTACTCTCTCCTTATAAAACAAAATGGGCACCTGTCCCACAAAAAATATATATATTGCCCCATACATTGCTCCATTTTGCACACATGTCCAGTGGACACAACAAATTTGGTCCAATTGGCTTGACAGTACATGTATGTTGTCCTCACACCTCTCTCTGGTGTTTGAGAGTCCAAATTCATCTCCAAAATCTGTCAAAATGTCTATCTTTTGCTGTAGAATAAATGGATAGCTATGGTTCTTTCCTACACCCTTCATACACATCCCTACCTGCTTTACACTATGTTTTTCCACTGCTTGCACCCATTTCACCACTTTCCTATCACCCCTTTTTCTTTTCTTTATATTTTTTAACATGATTTGCATGAAGCAGCTCTGTGCATCATGCTACTTTGCTTAGCTCGGCTTAAATGAGCTTTAATGTGCTTTAAAGATTATATGTGTTTATTACAGTGTTAGTCACATGTAAAAAATAAACACTTCTACCAAGTCTTAAACCTGGGCCCCTCTAAACTACTACACATTACATTAACCCACCATGCTATACAAGTCTGAGGCAAAGCAGGTGTTTCCAGCAAAACATACTGATTGATAATTACAGTCATTAAGCATTTAATTGAAATAAAAAACTTTCATGTTGGCCTTATGCTGTAAGAATAGGAGTGTACCTTAGACTCTGGTGCAATAATACACCAGTGGACAGCCAAATACATAATAATGGATGTAAGTAAGGCATGTGATAGCAGGTATATGTGTCCTTTTATCAGCAACTTGTTGAAAGACACATGCTAAGGCACCAGTGGAAAAGTACATGTACAACTGGGACTCTGGTGCAGAAATACAACCATATGAACCCATGCACATACTCATAGATGTAGAAATGTTTCACACAGCCTGTATATGTGCACATATATATTGCAATTTATATTTGCAATGACAATAGTTTTGTGTTGCAGTTCAATTAAATTATTGTGATGACATCAAGTAATGAGCCATGCATTCATAATCCACACAGGTTACTGTTAATTAATGAATTGCAACCAAGTTTTGTAAGTCAAAGGCCTGCAGGTAATGATACACTGCATATATCTGTATAGCCTAACTATATGTTGCCTACTACTCTGGTATTGGCACTGTTGCATAACAGATGTTACTTAATTACATGCCTCAACTGGACTCTAAAGAGTACACTTACCCTAGCAGTGCCATAATGACTGGCCTGACACAGCCACCACACATACTAGTGCAACTTGCTGTCCTCCAAAGTGTTCACATTCCCTCTGATGTGTTCTAGGCTGCAGCAACAGTTGCAGCCTGTAACATAAACAGCTGTATTTAAAGGTAATTGCTATAGATGTACCATTCCCCCCAACCCCCTAGAACAAGGAATCTGGATACAGCCATACTTAATGTGGGGGCAAAGGCCTAGAGTTAGGGACATGCTTTACAATGTGCTCTTACAAAGATAGTCAAGTGATAGAATAACAGCTATTGCACTGACATGCATATTCTGACGGGTATGATGTCTGACACTCAAATGTGTGCATTTCATTAATGACACCAAACCACAATGATTTGCCAATGATCTGACAGATGACCACAATGTCATGGGACACTGACCACACATATTAGGTGAAACTATGGACATACTGCATAAATCTGTACAGTTGACAGTTATGATACCTACCCTCTGCAATGCTGTAGTCTCCATGCCTCAGTACTATTCATCTGAACAGCTAAGAAAGGGGCTCAGGTCTACATGTAGGCCTTATATATTGCACTGTGGTGGCATGGCATTGGTTAATGATACTGCAATGCAGCTGCTTTGACTTCAGTTAGCATATCAGAGCCAGAAAGACATAGGCTTATGGTTATTGATGCAGCACAGTCTGCCATCTGTGACTGCCTCCACCGCACTGGGGACACCCTGGATCAGTTCATTGATGCAATGGACAGACATTCAGCTGAGACAGTGTCTGTTCTGGACCCCACATTGTCTGTGCTGGAACATCTGGTTGGAGTTGGGCATCAGATATGTGGATGTAGGTCAGCAACACCATTTTCTGAGAGTCCACATGGCAGTGCACAGTCACACTCCCACAGCGGCAGTACCTCCAGCACTATAGAGGGAAGTGTGCTGTCCACACCATGATGTGGCAGGCCATGGGCATGTGGTCCTGGCAAGTCCCATGGGGGAAAAAAGACAGCAGACAGCAGTCACTGTCAGGTACTAGCACACATCTGACCTTGGGCATGGTCATGCCTGTGGTACTCCTGGCAGAGCCAGTTCCCATGTTCATGGCTGGAGATAGTGAACTGTTCATTTTAACATGTACAGTCCACAGCTGTCCCCTTTGGTAAAAACTCTGTACCCATGAACTATCACATAGCTGGTAGTCTACTTAATGCCAAAAATGTGATAAGAGACCTTGGGACACAGGTGGACAGTAGTCTCTCCTTTGATAATCACATCACCACAGTGGTCAGGAAATCCTTCTACGTGACATCACAAAAGGATTCTCATCCAGAAAAAAAGAGGTCATTGTTCCCCTCTACTCATCACTCATTAGACCCATTATAGAGTACAACGCCCCTTTTGGTATGTACATCACAAGACATCTACAACAACTGGAAAGACCACAGAAATACCTCACAAACAGGATTACTGGCCTCAAACAGATGCCCTATGCAGACAGTCTCAAAAAACTACAGCTTTACTCCATCGCATATCGCCTACTCAGGGGCGATCTCTGCCTAACATACAAAGCTATGTCAAACCCAGAGCTGTTGGACATGCTCCACTTAAAGAAATCCCAATCCCTCCGAGCTACACGCTCTAGGGACCTAAACCTTGTCACCACAATAAACAGAACATGCTGGAGGGATAGATTCCTGTCCCAAAGACTTCCCATACTCTGGAACAGACTACCTATCTATGTCAAACAGAGCTCCTCATTAGCACTCTTCAAGAAAAATCTTGATGATTGGATGGGAAATGGGAAATTCACCCCAGGGATCACTTCTGTGGCTCGGCTTGACAAGGGCACAGGAAAATAAATGTCTTGGGTGGCGAAAGCCAGGGTACATTTTTTGGCTAGTCTTGTACGGGCCCTAGGGCCGATAGCCTAGTACCTACCTATGAACCTATGAAACTATTGAAAGGGGTGGATAACACATGTACATATATGTTGAACAGTTGTCAGACTAATTTTAGTTACATAAGATTTTGTTGGTTGAATCAGTGTTTAACTGAAATATTATATGTAGGGCATGGGAGAAATGGAAGAGAAACCAGTATGGGGATATCAAAAAGGGAGATGTTAAAGAGCATTTAAATGAGGTCAGTTTAACTGTGTATAGAAAAAATTAGGTAAAAAAGGGTAAAGCGAATGTGAGAAGGCTAAGACAATATGCAGATGGATTGCAAGTAAGTTGTAGGATCAATATAATTTAGCCTGGATTAGAGAAATTTGACTACATTAACATGCATGGTTTCTACTTAAGTTATTTCAGAGACTTATGAGAATGATAGCGCTGCTTGCAGCTATATTGGTGGAGTTTGATATGGTTTTATTTCATTTAACATCTTTTGTTGCTAAGCGAGTGATATATTGGTTGAAATGTCACTTTGCTCTAAACAAAATATTGAGGTTCATTCTTCTTGGTGAACCACAAACTCATAACTGCCAGATTCAACAGTGGTATAACTGGCTACCTGTTAATGGCAGACAGTTTTCTACTTTGCTGTCAGATCAACAAGCTGTTAAAAATGGGACACTGCCCCCCCACCCCCGAAAACATTACTAATTAGGCAGTCTAACTATATACAGAAAGACAGTCAAAAGGTAGCATTATGCTAATTAGTCTCATTTTAAAATCTAAGCAGGTGAAAAAGATTTATTTAGGCTAGGCTTAGCTGTGTAGAATAAGCTACCTGCTGAAGTGAGGCAGCAAGAGACACTTCAAGTATCTAGAAATAAACAAAAAGAACATCTGTAGCTGCTCTTTGCTCCTGTGAGAGTGGATAGCCCTTAAAGCTCATGCTGTGATCACAGATTTCTAGTGAAGACATACTTTTAACAAATGACCACTGGCTGAATGCCTACTGTATTTGTAGATGCTGTAAAAATACCATTTGCATTTATAATCATACATAACATGCAAATCAATTGTCTCTGCTTTGTTACTGTACTTTATACAACACTGTATAGTCTTTATTCTAGGTATAATTTTCTTTTTGTACAATGGTGCCCAGATCATGGTTGAAAAGGGTTGACTTACCCAGTTATAAAATAAAACTCAATAAAATAAATAAATACAACTTTAATTTGCTGTCAATGATTATGCCTAGCGGTTTGGTTTAGCTCGCCTATTCGAGTGTAATTTTGTTGATGGATGATATTTTAAAATGTTATGAGTTTTTGAAGTTTTACATTTAATTTCTTGACATTTAGTATTAATTGTGAGCTGGTTAGTTATTTTTCTAGTGTGCTGCCAACATGTCAAGTTTTTAACTGGAACTGAATGAGGGTTTCTGCTGAACCTATCAGAGCTGAGTCACCTGCATTATTGTATGATTGTCATTTTCTGCTGTTTTGTGCATGTTGTTGATACATATGTAGTGCAAGGTTAGCTGTGATTACACTGCAGTAACAGTTTAAATAACATCATGATTCAATGCTACTCCAGTGAGGAACCCAATCTTAACAATGCTTAGAAGAGTGCCTAACATTGTTAAGCACCCTTCATGAACTATTAAAATTGCATCTGGCACTAGAGGCTGACTGTGTTGACCAGTGAACAGCAGCAGCAGAACATGAAAAGGCTTCATTTGAACACCATTTCTGCCTGTTGCCTGCTACATTGCAGCCACTATTTCAGAACAAACTGCTTCCCTTAGACAGGGAATAGATAAGGACATAAACCACTTCCCCACTGCTTTACCAGCTTTCAAAGCTGACAGAACACTTCATGTGGGTTTTTTTTTTATAATTTTACTTTTCTATTACTTATAATACTGGGAGCAGATAAATCCCTATGCACCTCAAAGAATTATGACCAAATCTCCAATCATAAGATGTTATGTGTTTTCGACATGGATGACAAGATTCATCTCTAGAGCCTTGCTGTTGAGGTGAATTTCTTGGCATCCTTGTCAAAAACACATAATAAACATGTTACAGAGATCCAGTCATAATCCTCTGTGTTAGATAAAATAAAGCCTAGACTAAAGCCTTGTGAAACTCCTACAGTAGTAGATAGAAAAATGAGTATGTGACTTTCCACTTTACTGAGTGAGATCTTCCAGAGGTATAAATTTGGGAGCACTTTATTGTAGTAAAGCTCAGACCTAGGTCTGCAAGTGTAGTTAGAATTAGTTCATGTGATGTGTTTTATATATTTAATAAATAACCATGTCTAAAACTGGTACATCTCAAACAAGTTAAAATAGATGTGCTGATCAACAAAGCTACTTCTGAAGAGGAAATTTTCTATGGAGAGGTGTGGGTCAGGACATAAATTTGTGGGTGAACAAACCAAGATTTATAACTTTCTGGACAGGTAGGGTTTGGTAGGCAAGTGGCCAATGAATCCATAAGATAGTGGAGAAACTGAGAGGGGAGGCACTGAGGGTAAAATTATGAAGCAGCAGAAACTTAGTGTAAGAAGCAGACTGTGAATTTCTTTATGGAGGTGATACAGATACACACATTTCTCACATTGACTTGTTTTTTCCAATCTTGCATGTTATATTAGATTGCTTAAAACACTCAATATAACAGAAATACTCTAACATGACCTGCATGCAGTCTTCCTGTTAACATATAAATACTGTGATACATTAATCTAGCAAGACTAGAACAACTTTGCTTAACATTACTGGCTGTACCTTTAATTTTATAATAACGTAGTACTGAAGTGAAAATCAAACCTGCAACATGCAGGGGGAGAGTTTAATTCAGTTATTAACCAGCTATTATTTAAAGTCTCCCATGTTTTTACAGGAAACCAGAAGCAGGGGTGTTGGGCACAGTATGGCTAGGCAGGTAGGGAGAGCCTGAACTGAGCTGCAAGAAATTTTATGAAGCAGCATCATACAGATGAGAATAGTATCCAGGTACAAAGAGTCCTGCAATATGTGATGTGCACTACAGAGTGAGAGTAAAAACATGTGGGGTGAAGAAGCAAGAACTGAAGAAAAGAAAATGTCCTGAACACTGATGGAGTGTGGGTAGAGAATAGGTGAGCTGAATTTTGAACACAGATACTCCAAACATGTCACAGAAATCTTCTGGTTTATAATGGAAGCAACCATCCTTTGTGAATACCTGTTATGAGACTGATACATAGTTGTGAACCTCAATGTCTCAGAAATAAAACATCAAAACAGCATAAAGCTAAATTTGAATAAATCACTTAAAGCTCAATGGGTGCAACTCTACCTCAGCAAAACTCAATGGCAGGAATCTCTGCAGAGAGAACAAAGCTTTAGCACCCTGCAAACATGGAGGGTTGTACTCTCTAATGCCATTTTCAGTAAAATATTCCAACTTTTATGTCCCACGTAATTAGGGAAACAAAATACAAGCTGCTTGATTTTCTTGGAAAGAAAGAAGTACTTTCGTTTTCTTCAGAGTTATGTAGCATTGGAGCATAAATATTTAAATTATGGGGTTGCGGGCAAGGAAGACTTGCTGCCTGCTAACATTATTATAATTAGCAATTTAATATGTAGTGCATGGACTGCAGTAATTACATTCCAATATTCAGAAAAAAGGCAAATTATTAAAGTGCCAGAATGGCACAAGACCTGAACTTAATTAAACAACCCCTGCTTAAGATGTTATGGCTGGGTTTAGTTCTTATCACCAGCAAATGACAGCAGCGGAAAAAAAAAGATTAGTACTGTCTATACTGACAATATTTCCCCAACATTCTGTTAAATAATTTACTAAAATAACAGTATGTGTGTTCACCTGCTTTTTCTGAAGGATACAAAGCCTGAAACATAAATGTATGCCATTATTTTAGTAGTTCAATCCTTTGTAATTTGTCTAAAAAACATGGACTTTATGAGGAACAGACCAAATATAGCTGTCAAAAACCTGGACTTTCTGTGAAAACCTGGACAGTTGAGAGGCATGAAAGGTGAGTGTAAATGAAAAGGACAGTGTTACATTGCCTTTTTTGACAGCACTTGCTAAGTGTGTTATAGCTTTGAAAGCCTGCAAAACAGTTAGAATTTTTTTTCTTTTTTACTTAACTAGTAGTATATGGAGCAGCTAAGCTCCATGCACTACAAAGAATTATGATCAGGTCTCCAGTCCTAATTTTTTATCATGTGTTCTCAACATGGATGGCAAGAATGTCTTGAGCACATAATAAGTCAGTTAGAATTGGCGACCCAAACATAATCCTCTATATTTTACATGGTTGATTATTCTCTGTAATGGCATAGTATTTTTAATTTCTTTTGATGTAATTGTTAAAATATCTTGGGATTTTGCACTTTCTTGTAGATAAGAAGGAAATGTAGCTAGTTAAAAGGAAACATGGCATACTTTGAAGTAAAGACAAGAATAAAATGCAAATTTGGTTGCACACTTCTTTTTGTATAACAGATTTGGGCAATCAGCAGGTTTGTTCTCTTATTTTTGGAGTCTGACGGGTGGCATTTGTGTGTAAGTCTTTTGTCATTTACCTCTTTTTGCACATGAATAGCCCTTTGAGAATGGCTTCAACCATTGCGGCCTCAATGATTCATAGATCCATGATAATAACAGATTTAAAGTGCAGTTTGGTATAATTTTTCTTTAGGTATTCAGATGAGGTTGCTAATACTTAAACTGCTTAAAACTGTTTAAAGAAAAAATACCAATAAACTCCATAGAAATGAAGTTTGGGACAAACTAATTTGTCCTGGTCCCACTTTCAGGTAGTAAGGGTGGGGGGATATAGCTTTATAAGGATAATGGTTTGAGTGTTTTGGTAGATAGGTTAGATTGCAGGGTTTGGGTTTAGTTGGTAAAGGGTTAAAGAGAAGGGGAGCTTAGGGGAAGTGATGTAGGGGAGGGAGGGACTTAGAGTAGTGTTAAGTGGTAGAGCTTAGAGGACGTAGATACATTTTGGCGTGCGTTGGTGCTGGTGTTGCAGCTAACTCACGTCCAGATGACCTTGTAGATATTGCAGAGTCAGGTAGGCCTTGGATGGCATGTGTGGTGAGAGGCTCTGAGGTTAAGGCTAAATATGTATATATATAGTTGTTTTTTTCCCCCTCTCTCTACTAGGTTGGTAGTGGGAGTGTGGGGAGTGATGGTCGGTATGGGGATGAGATAGGGAGCCCATGGAAGAGGCAGGAGTTTCTGCTTTGGAGGAGCTGTGAGCTGTGGGTGTGTGGTGCATGGCATGGCTGGAGTGTGGTGTCTGGCTTACCTGGTGGTGTGTGTGGCTATTTGGCTTCTTGGTTCCTCAGAGGTCTGGTGGTGCATAGGTGGTGGTGAGGTTGGTTGTTGGTGGTCCGGTGGTGGTTTGGTAGATCTTCTTTCCCTGTTGTGACTCTGCTAATCTGAAGGGGGGAGATAGGGCCATGTTTGGTTCGGGCCTGATGCTTGGCAGCCTAGTTGATGACTTGGTGGTTGTGGTTGGTGGCTATGGTGGGTTGCCTTAGAGGTAGAACCAGCAATGGTGGTGTGGTGGTTGGGGCTGATCTTTTCGTGCCCTGGTAGGTTCATGTGGCTGTGTTGGTCCTCGTCACGGTATTTCTGGTTGAGGTAGCGGTTCCCATTAAGGCAGGCCAGGAATGTCCTTACATGGCTGTTGCCTTCGCGCATGCATGTTGGAAACAGCAGCCATTGCGTGCCATTGGAATGCTTTCCCTTTTATAAAGGGAGAGTTCACGGGAGGCCAGCATATGAAGAAAGTAAAAAAACAAAGAAAAAAATAAATAAATAATACTAAAATAATTACAAGAGGTGCATTTAGTGGAGCGGCGGTGACAACTCAGTGGGATGAGTGGTAGATTGCTGTGGCTATGGGTGCGGGGGTCCTGGCATACCTCTCACTGTACAGATTTTATAGAATGTTCAGATTTTGCCTCATAGTTTTGGTATGTTCCTCCAGAAAGCTGTACTTTTCTGGCAGGTAGCTGAGGATTGAAGCCATTAAAGAATGACAGACATTCTGCAATATGCAAAGTCAACTATTCTATCAACTTTTCAACTTGGTAAGAGCAATATTTAAAATCTGCCCCTATTTGTCCTCCCATCATTTTAGGCTTTGTCCAGAGTTCTGACTTTCAGAGATTGAGTGGTGTGGGTCCGGGGTTCAAGACTTGCAAGGGCTGATTGTTGTGAGGCATTACAGCAGAGGGGGAGGGTGACAGCAGTACAAATGGTGTAGTTGTACTTTACTCTAATTATAGTGTACAGGGTCCTGGGTTTGATATTTGGCAGGGCTGATTATTCCAAGTGATTTCAACACTCACTACAGGCTGCTGCTAATTGTAGATATTTATAGTATGACAGGTTGGTTCTCCCCTCACAGGCTAAGGAGTAGAGTAGATAAGTAAATGTGATAAGGAATGTAGGCAATGCAGCTAAGGGGGTTAGAGGTGAGATAGGTGGGCTAGGATATTTTGGACCGAGGAGTGGTATTAATGTATCTGTTGTTTCTCTTCTTACAGATGGCTAACTTACTGGGCCTACCTCAGTGGTGGCAAGCTATTGTGGCCCAGGTGGAGGAATTATTTTAGGAGGTGTCAACTTCCGCGGTGGTAATAGAGAAGGAGTAGGCACCAGGGCAGAAGAGGTGATGTTCCACATTGAGAACTCCAGCCTGGGGAAAAAGGCAGTGGACAGCAAAGCAATTGGTCGCAGTGGAGGCATCAGCTCCCAGCTCATCTCAAGATGGAGGTTTAGGTAATGATTTTGCTTCATCAGTTCTGGCTGACGCAGTGAGCACTGAGGATCTTGGGGGAGTGGAGATGTAGGAGAACTCTTAGGTGGGGATCTCAGGAGAAGATGGCATGCAATAGAAGGTGCATAGAGTGGGGTGGCAGAGGTATCCGGGTATGCTGGAGGGGATGTGACTGGGGTTAGTGTAGGTCAGGGGACAGCTCGACTTTGGGCTCGGATGTAGGCCCTAAATTTGGCCTGTGGCTGGGGGACTGGTTAACCACCCAAGCACTGGGACAAGAGGCAGGAACTGTCTTTTTGACTCTGCATATTCCAGGGTCGGTCAAAGAAAAAATTTGGAAAGGGGAATATGTTGATGTATTTGAGTTGATCAATGCAGAAGGGGTGCAGTGGTTAGTAGTGGGGGAGTTGGCTAATATTAAGGACTTCTTGGCAGAGTTAGCAGCTTTGGGAAAGAAAAGGGTAGGTAAAATTCATCCTAGGATTTGGGATAATTGGGTGGTAGACTTTATTTACTATATGACTGTGCAGCTCGAGAAAGAAGGGTGGTTGGCCCTGACACTTCTGGGTTATTTATTTACCATTTGGGAGGCACAAGGGTTAAGGCTGGAGAATACGTGGCTCTGGTACAATCAGCATTTTCACAAACAGAAGGCTGTGGGCCAGTCACTACGTTGGGATGTGCGTCATCTGGATATATGGTTAACCACAATGATAGATAGCTATGGTGGCTTTAGCAAAAGAGTAAGCAGGGAAGACAGAGTGGGTGTGCACTGGTCTTTCAGTAGTGGCTCTTGTTCTTGGGTAGGGTGCAAATTTTCACACACTTGCTCAAAATGTGGAGGGAGTCATTCGGCCATTTTTTGTGGTAGCCATGACCTTTCCTCTTTGAATACCAATGTTATGGCTCGGGGGGTGGGTTTCCCTCTGCTCAAGGGTTTCAAGCCGTACTGGGTAGGGGTAGTTTTCATGGGTCCCAGGGAAGTGGGTTCTTTAAAGGGAATAGGGGAAGGGGCACCTTTCCCCATTAAGGTGGAGGTCCTGCAGGGCATGGTCCAGTGGTTTCCTGGCCTCGAGATTAAGAATGAGATATTACAGGGGTTTCAGCAGGGGTTTCCTATTTGTGTGGGGGAAGTTGGGGGGTTGTAAGAACCTGCAATCATTGCGAGGTAAAGAGGACATATTGGAGGTTTTGGTTGAGAAGGGGCAGCAGTCTGCCCTTCTTTTGTTACAAGGTGTCGCCCTTGGGGTTAGTGCCGAAGAAACAGGCTGGGGAATTTAGATTGCTACATCACTTGTCTCATCTGGAAGGGGGTTCAGTTAATGATTCTATTGCAAAGGAGAAGGTCAGGGTGGATTATGCATCCTTGGATGATGCCGTCAAGGTGATTAGGGAATTTCGGGAGCCATGGCTGGTTAAAGTTGATATTGAGTTTGCGTTTCACTTGCTGCTAATCAGGCCAGAGGATTGGCCATTGCTGGGGATGATGGTAGGTGACAAGTACTATTTTGACGAAGCCATGCCTATGGGTTGCTCAGTGGCATGTGTGATGATTGAGAAGTACAGTATGGTATTACATTGGGTATGGCAGCAGAGAGTGGGAAAGCAGAAGGCAGTTCACTATTTAGATGATTTTCTACTAGTGGTTGAAGGACAGGCAGGGGGCCCAGAAAGGGCTGCAGGAGTTTACAAGCATGTGTGAGGAGTTGGGGGTACCGTTGGTCCAGCATAAGATGGAAGGTGTGGCGAGAGTGTTCGAATTTTTGGGTTTAATGGTAGATGCAGAGCTGGGACTGTTTTGTCTGCCTGAGGATAAGATAGAGAGGCTTTGGATGGCTATAAGGTTGGTACTGGACAAGGATAAGATACAGATTTGGTCAGTCATGGAGTTGTTGGGGCTTTTGAATTTCACCTGTGGAGCGGTACACCCGGGGCATCCCTTTTGTATGTCGGCAGCATTTATGTTGAAAGGGGGTGGGAGTAAACATCATTGGGTTAGGGTGACCAAGTTAATGCAGGAGGATTTATTGATGTGGGCTTGTTTTTTGTGACATTTTAATGGGATTTCATTCTAGCAGTCAGACTAGGTGGGGCAGGATGAACTTCATTTATTTACAGACGCAGCTGGGGGCATTGGTATGGGGGCCTACTTTGGAGGATGGTAGTCTGTGGCTAAATGGTCTCAAGCTTGGAAAGAAGAATGGAGGCATGATGTGGCCTTTCTAGAGTTGATGACTATATGGGTAGCTTCTGTAGTTTGGAAGGATCATTTATGGGACAAGCGAGTAGTTTTTCATTCTGATAATATGGCTTATGGTGAGGGTTTTGCAAAAGAAGAATGCTAAGTCAGAATTGTTAGTTTTGGTATTACTTAAATTTGTTTTTCAGAGTCTGTTGATAATTTTTTCATTTACAGCAGTGCATGTGCCTGGTGTAAAGACTGATATTGCTGATATCTTGTCCCTATTTCAATTTTGCAGGTTTCAGCTGTTGGCTCCAGGGACGGAGGATGTACTGGACATCTTGCCAGAAGTGGTGTGGAACCTTGGGTCGAGGTAGCCAGGAAGTTGGTGCATCATTCTTGGGCTCTCTCTACAAGGAAGGCTTATGGTAGGGATCTTTGTGATTTTGATCAGTTTGTTCTAGAGTTGCTGGAAGAGGAAGGGGTATGGTCAGGGGAATTGTTGTTGCGTTACTTAGCCTGAGCTTGGGGACAAGGTAAGGCATTGCAGACTGTCAGGGTGGATTTGGCTGCTGTTAGTATTTTCGCTAGGGTATCTGGATTGCAGGATTTTATAAAGTCATAGACAGTAGGGCAGATGTTGAAGGGGTGGGGGAAAGTGGTTGGGGAATTGGGGGGATATGCGATGGCCACTAACGAGGGTGGTATTGAAAGTTTTGTTGAAAGGATTAGTGTTAATACAAGGTGGGTCTTTGCATTATTTTATGTGGGGCATGTTGTGTTTGTGGTTATATTTTGATGATTTCTGTATTTCAGTGTTGTTAGGTTCATTATTTTGGAAGGACATAAGCATAGGTGATGGGGAGGTTACTATTGGTTTATGGAAGAGTAAGACAGATCAACTGGGTAAAGGTTCACTGGTGGTGCTTAAGCCTAATAAGAAGTTTAGCCTTTGTCCTGTAAGGTGGGCCAAGGAATTCAGGAGGAGGCTGATGGGGAGTTTATCTGACTTGATTTATTTGCTCAGTGGATGGGAAGGTTGTGACAAGTAGTAGATTCATACATTTGATTAGGAGGGTTTTCCATTGGAGAGGATTTCCAGTGGATAGGTTTGCAGCTCACTCCTTTCGAATTGGCAGGGCTTCAGATTTAGCTAGAGAGGGCAGATCCACTGAAGTTATTAAGAGAGAGGGGAGGTGGTCTTCAAATGCATTTTTATTATATATTAGATAAAAGTTGTTGGTTTGATTAATGATTTTCTTTTCTTCTTTTCTAGGAAAGCATATTGTCATCCTGGGGCACTCGTATATCCACTGGGCAAGGAAGCATGCATTGGTTAGGGAGGATGGTCAAAATTTAGGTTTGTCCCATTTAGGATGGTCAGTGACTTGGCATAGTGTTAGGGCTCTTAGGTGGAATAGGTTGATGCATGAGTTTGAGCAGGTAAAATTGAGGGTGGGTTGTCCTAGAATATTAGTGATTCATTTGGGAGGCAATGTTCTTGAAATTCTTTCTAAGAAGTGATTAGTAGATATTATTCTACAGGATTTGTTGAGGTTGCAGACATTGTACTCGGGGAGGGATATTGTTTGTTCAGAGTTGGTTCCTCATTTGTGTTGGAGGAATGGTTATAGTTATAGGGCTATTGAATGGGTTAGGAGGTTTATTAATTAGAGATTGGCTAGACAATAAAGAATTTTGGGGATGCATACTATTGAACATAGTGATATTTTGAATGGTGATGTTGTTTGGCATTGAGCAGATGGGGTGCATTTGAATGAGGTGGGGTTGGATTTGTTTAACCTTCACTTGAAGTTGTTTTTAAAAGGCATGGATGAGGCTATACTTTAGGAGGGGGAACAGCCTGAGAGCAGGCTGGTGATGGGAAAGAGGGACAGGATTGTTCTCTTCTGTTCCCCCTCTAACGAAGGTGGTCATGCATTGCATGGGGGACTAACTGAGCTGCTGGACACTACTTGAATAAAGGAGAATTCATTGGTTAATGGTTGGTTTGGCGGGAGGTGAGCAGGTATACTGATTTTTTAAGGTTGGTGGGTGAGTAGGTATGCTGCCCTGTTGGAGGAGGTAGCAGGATGAGTAGATACACTGCCCTGTGGTATGAATCTTCTGGGGTGAGTAGGTACTCTGCCCTGAGACCTTTATAAATGAAGATAATTGTCGTTATTTCTGTTGTGAATAAAGTTTATTATTCAATAATATTCAATAAAGGTCATCAAATGGCTTTATGTGTTTGGTGTGATTTATTTAAAGGGGGGGGGGGACAAATGTTATTGCATTTTTTGCCTGTTCCAGTCCTGCAATATCTTTTCATAAAAAATGTGAGTTGCTTTTTCTAAAAAAATAATTTGATTATTGTTTTAAATTCATGATATACTAGTGACTGATCACATGATATAATGTATCTTAGAAGTGGAGGTTGACAGTAAATGCAACAATCCCTAGTATGACTATCCTTCTTAGCTGCATAGGTCATCTGTTCACTGTTAGATCCATGATAGAGCTGCCCATTTTTGTTCTGATAATTTACCACCTTGTCAGTTGATGATTTAGCCTTGGTGGATGGCGAGTCGCAGAAACTGGGTGAAACAAGATGACATTATTTATATATATATCTATATCTATATCTATATCTATATATATATATATATATATCTATATATATATATATATATATATATATATATATATATGGGTCTACTTAAAATAATCTAAATTCAGAAATATCTTATCACAACATATCAACAAAGATATCTAAATTTAAACATATCTAAACACAAGATATCAACAAAATTGAAGTTATGTTAGGGAAGGGTTTATGCCCTTTCCCCACTATTGAGCAACTTCAGACTCAGTATATATAATTAACAGGGGGCATAAGGGGGTGCAACCTCCAACATGGGGGGTGCAGGGGGCTTGCTCTTCTGCAAAATCATTGATTTTGGTTGTGGTTAGATGTCATATTTTGTGTTTAGATATTTTTGAGTTTAGATTTTTTTTCAATAATTTTGCTATTGATATTCTGCTGTTTAGATTATTTTAAGTAGACTCCTCTATATATATATATATATATATATATATATATATATATATAGGGATTCGTTAGACAATCTTGAAATACTGAAATGTTGAATTTCAGTATTTCGAGACTGTATAGTCGAAATTCCACATACCCGAAAACCCCACAACCGCGAAAATCACAATTGCACACACACACACACACACACACACACACACACACACACACACACACCACCACACAAACAAGTACACATACACCTACCTAACTACACAACAACAAACAAAACACACAAACACAACATAACATACAAACACACCTACCCTACCTATAAGCAGGGGGGCAAGCACCTCACACCTCCCTACTTACATATACTAACTGAGAGGTCGCACTAAACACATACAAATCACCACTACACACACTCACACACACTAAAATCCCTACCCAATACTCTTATGTAAAATCCACTTACCTGAATCCCCAGTTAAATCCACAAACTGTACCGTACATCACGAATGTGACACCACAACAGCAGATATGACATTTTCGCATTCGACATAGTGCAGTTTTGCGTAACTCCACTTTTGACTATCCAGTCTCGAAATACTGAAATTCGACATTTCAGTATTTCGAGATTGTCTAGTGAACCTATATATATATATATATATATATATATATATATATATATATATATATATATATATATTTATATATATATATATATATATATATATATATATATATATCAAGAGAGAGAGAGAGAGAGAGAGAGAAGAAAGAGAAGGGTAAATAATGAACTGGAATGCTCTCTCTTTGACATAATTGATAAATCAGGGGAGTGGTTTAAAGTGTTACATTAGATATCACCTTATACATTTTCATTTATATTAAGTGAAGTCAGCATACAGTTGGTGAAATACATAGGGAAGTGTCTGTGTTGGAGACAAAAGCAAAATGTAGCTATAAATGTGTGGTGTAAAGGAAAAGTTCCCCAATGTTATGCAACACAACATGTAACTTTTAAGGGAATCAGAATTGTTAATACTGCACTGTTAGCTAGATGAACTTACCCAAGAGAAGAAATGTCTGTCATGATAGAGCAGACTGTTGAGAAGTAACTCATACTACATTGCATGAATTCTCCTGTGCATCATATACAGTCCATGTTGCTTTTTAAAACTATATAAATGTTTGATGTGGATAAGGCTGGCTAAAAGATAGTTATCCAGCACTTCCATGTGAACTACAGCTTTTCTGAGCAATATTTAAGAAAAACAGAATTTCTTTAAAGTTTGGAAATACTATGTTTGGTCTCAAAATAATAAATGTAGTTGTTTTGCATTTGATCATAGCCTTTGAATAGTGAGTATAGTATATGCTCAAGGACTGATGGAGAAACTATAGCTGTTTTAATAAAAATGCCTTTTTTGCCATAGTCACAGATTTATTCCTATTCTAGTAATTTGTTTGAATGCAGTTTCATTTGTTTAAATTTGTGCTTTAAGTAGCAAATGTGTATTACTTGCTTATTCTACAAATGTAACAAATTACTAAACCTCATCTAAAATTGTACATTTTCATAATCAAGACCTATTTCGAATATTAGACAACATTTTTAAGGTAATTATTAAATAGAACTCTACAAGTTTATTTTGTCATCAGGTTTTGCAGTAAAAATAGTTTATTGCAACAGCTGGTGCATCTAAATGCCAAATTTAAGGAGGTTTCCATCTTGACACATCTGCATGTGAATTTTAGTATTTGTGTTGACAGCTGACAACACTGCTTATTTTACAAATGGTGACAATTTTACAAATGGTGACACTGCCATAAATAAAAAATAGGCACTCATATGTGTTGTGACAGTTGATCGCATTGCTCATGTTACTGTAAAAATGACCATGACAACAGGTACTCTGCATTGCATAAGGTGCTGTCATTTTGTAGTACTTAAGATATGGCTGAATAAAAGAATAAAGAATATTACAATGACTTACTGTGGCCTCTTGAATGATGTAGAGTACAGAGAAACAAATCAACAACTCATGTAGAACAGGCCAGCACAAGCTTAAACATGTTGCTGTGGTCATCAGTCTACAAGTGACAAATTTCAAACTGAAAATGAAGCAATGACTCTTGAAATTGTGATGCGATGAAAAAGAAGACGGATGGGCCATATCATTATAATTCACTTGTACTATATTTAGCCCTGTAGGAGTAATATGAGCTAGATAACAAAAATGAGATTAATATTATACTGACTAAATTATGTTGATATTGTGCAGGATAAATTATAAAAAGGCATGCATAACAAATGAACGATGCCTGAATGTGACAAATCACACATGCTGTTCTGAGACTTATGACTGACAGATGGATTGATTTGCTGCAGTCACATGAGAGTGATTCCAGAACATTCTGCGAATGCATGACCAAACTTATGATGTATGTGAGAAAAATGTTGCAATGAGTCTCCAAGGCAACAGTTCATACCACTCCAGAGAAAAAAGATTCAGTTGCTAACAGTGTGGATAGAACATTCCTGAAAATGTCTCAAGTTCATTAAGGGACTTCCAGAAGAGTTGTCTGCTAGAACTTTGCAGCAATGTTACTAATTTAATTTCTTAGCTCAGTTTTTATACTACTTGCGGTACTATTTATTTAGTAATTTGTTTGAATGCAATTTCATTTGTTTACATTCAGCATTACCCTTATTATAAAAACATCTAAATTCTTGTCTTGATTTAGATGATGATAAACAGATAGATAAAAAAAAAAAAAAGTTTTCTCTGCATCTTGATTTGGGTATTGCTGAGTAAATTTCTAACTAGGTATTATACTTAAAATAAATGACTGCAAAATGCAGGTATAGGGTAGGAATGTAAAACACAGGAGAACAATACATTTCTCTTTAGTAAAAACAATGTAATTTATTTATTTATTTATTTATTTATGTATTGCATATGCATTCGGTATACATTTTAGGAGCATGCCAGCTTGTCAAAGGCAGTTTCAATGAAGGCAAATAAAACTAAAAGAGTTTGCTGAAACCACTTTCAACTACAGTTGGAATCTTTTTTTATCCACTGTTGTGTGACATTTGCTGAAGGTGGTTTTGGCAAACTTCTTTAGATTTATTTATTTATACACACACACACACACACACACACACATACACACACACACACACACACACACACACACACACACACACACACACACACACACACACATATATATATATATATATATATATATATATATATATATATATATTTATATACCAACCGGGAAAAACCAAAAGAAACAAACATATATATATATATATATATATATACATATATATATATATATATATGTATATATACACACATATATATATATATATATATATATATATATATATATATACATACATATATATATATTGCATTTACCAAAACTACCTTTGATGAATCAATGTGAATCTACAATTTCTAATCACACTTCTGTAAATAGCAATGCCATACATTTACTCTAAATGCCTTCCTTTTTAGTATATTATATGCACTTATTCCAGTTAAAAGACTTTGAGAAATGACAATAAGTACAATGAATATTGTAAGATAATTAAACTATGTGGAAGTCAATGCACTATTGGATCAATCCTGTAAATAGCAAATGTCACAACTGCCACAAAAGTTCTGCAAAATTATCAGAACAAACTCTCCCTAAAAGTAAGAATAACAACAGTCTCGGAAGACTGTAAAAACTACAACATTTTCAGTCATTGTTATTTGCAGTCTGCATTGACCATACAGGTAAGAAAGTGCTGAATGTAACATAATGAGGACTTGTGTGGCATAAAAGGTTTGCACCAGAAAAAAATGAAGTTGTTTGCTTCTGTATTTATTAGACTACTTTGACCTCAAATGCAGTTTATTCTGCAAAAGTTGTGAATAGGAATGGAAGTTTTTCATATGTGTCAAAACAGGTTGTAATATGTCTTGGAGGGTACATATGAGATGAATGGGTTATAGTTTTGAATATTAGATTATACAAACTCTTTATAAGAGAGCAATTCTAATGATTGTTAAAGCAGCCCTGACTGAATAAATGCATGAACAAATAAAAACAAACTGTATGTGTCACAGACAGAGGGACCGAGCTAGGAAAGATGTGCAGCAGGTAAAGGTGATAAAGGATAATGAGGGAAGCATACTTACAAGTGAGGAGAGTGTGTTGAGTAGATGGAAAGAGTACTTTGAGGGGTTGATGAACGAAGAGAATGAGAGGGAGAGAAGGTTGAATGATGTGGGGATAGTGAATCATGAAGTGCAACAGATTAGCAAGGAGGAAGTAAGAATAGCTATGAAGAGGATGAAGAAAGGAAAGGCTGTTGGTCTAGATGATATACCTGTGGAACCATGGAGGTGTTTAAGTGAAATGGCAGTGGGGTTTTTAACCAGATTGTTTAATGAAATTTTGTAAAGTGAGAGGATGCCTGAGGAATGGAGAAAAAGTGTTTTGGTACCGATTTTTAAGAATAAGGGTGATGTGCAGAGCTGTAGTAACTACAGAGTAATTAAGTTGATCAGTCACAGCATGAAGTTATGGGAAAGAATAGTGGAACTAGGTTAAGAAGGGACGTGATGATTAGTAATCAGCAGTATGGTTTCATGCCGGGAAAGAGCACTACAGATGCGATGTTTGCTTTGAGAGTGTTGATGGAGAAGTACAGAGATGGTCAGAAGGAGTTGCATTGTGTTTTTGTAGACTTAGCGAAAGCATATGACAGGGTGCCTAGAGAGGAGTTGTGGCATTGTATGAGGAAGACGGGAATGTCAGAGAATTATGTAAGAGTGGTACAGGATATGTACAAGAGTAGTGTGACAGCAGTGAGGTGGGAGTGACGGATGCGTTTAACGTGAAGATGGGATTACATCAAGGATCAGCTCTGAACCCTTTCTAATTTGCAATGATGATGGACAGGTTGACAGATGAGATCAGACAGGAGTCCCCTTAGACTATGATGTTTGCAGATGACATTTTGATCTGTAGTGAGAGTAAGGAACAGGTGGCAGAGACCCTGGAGAGGTGGAGATATGCTCTAGAGAGAAGAGGAATGAAAGTCAGCAGGACTAAGACAGAATATATGTGTGTGAATGAGAGGGAAGATAGAGGAATGGTGAGAATGCAGGGAGTAGAGGTGGTGAAGGTGGATGAGTTTAAATACTTGGAATAAACAGTTCAGAGTAATGGTGAGTGTGGAAGAGAGGTGAAGAAGAGAGTACAGGCAGGATGGACTGGGTGGAAAAGAGTGTCAGGAGTGATTTGTGACAGACAAGTACCAGTAAGAGTGAAAGGGAAGGTCTACAAGAGGGTAGTGAAACCAGCTATTTTAAATGGGTTGGAGACAGTGGCATCGACAAAATGGCAGGAGTTAGAGCTGGATGTGGCAGTGTTAAAGATGTTAAGGTTTGCACTGGGTGTGCAGAGGGTGGACAGGATTAGGAATAAGTATTTTAGAGGGTCAGCCCAGGTTGGAAGGTTTGAAGACAAAGCCAGAGAGGCAAGATTACGTTGGTTTGGACATGTGCTGAGGAGGGATGCTGAGTATATTGGGAAAAAAGATGAAGCTACCAGGTAACAGGAAAAGAAGAAGGCCTAAGATAAGATTTATGGATGTGGTGAGAGAGGACATGCAGGTGGTTGATGTGACAGAGCAAGATGCAGAGGACAGGAAGAAATGGAAACAGATGATGTGCTGTGGTGACCCCTAACAGGAACAGCCGGAAGATGATTATGATGATATGATGATGTGTCACAATATGACTGATGACTCAATTCCCAAGTCATGAAGAGGAGGAGAAAACAGTGTGGATCTTTCCAGAATTTAGCATTGTGGGTTTAGCATTGTGGAGAACTGTGGATTTCTCAAATGAGGAAATATGGACTGACTAAACTTTTGCAGATTGCGTAGTCTTGTAAAATAGAATATAGGCCAGTTCACTGAGAAGTTTGAACAATCTTAGGTACGTTAGCTTTGGAGAGAAACAATCAGGAATCTCTCATGTCTACATGAGAGGAAAATGGTGTTATACTAGTTCAGCAGTACTACCAGCATGTTACACACTTTAATACTGGGCCAGATGTTGGAAACAGTTTTCACTGGGCCTCCAGTTCTGTGTAATAGTCATAGGCAACCACAAACCAATGCTGTAGAATGAGGGCTTCACAGTACAAGACAATTGTCACAGAGTTTGCCTTAGTAAATGCATGTGTTTTGATATATGAGGGTTTGATGCAATTTGCCTCTTACTTCAGATAATAACAGTTAAAAAGTATTTGAAATGGAGCCATGAGGGTAATGATTTTGATCTGAACAATAATGGTGGCTAGTTAGTTCCAAAGTGTTACTTATAATGTCACATGTCATCATAAGTGAACTTTTTTCATCTTTATTAATAATAGTCAAGAAAAATTAATAAGTAGTACACACACTCATTCAGAATGGTTTGGGAAGAATGTATTGTACTGAAGAATGCCATTAGATTAACCAAACAATGCTTCAATGTTTCAATGTGAAAGTATGGCTAAGGACCTCAGTATAATTATCAGAAGCCAATCTCCAATTAGTTATGGTCCATAAACCTTATCACTGAGCCAGTCATCTTGCTTATTTTTAGTCTCCAGACTATCAGATGATGTCACTTTACTCCATATTCTACTAGCTTAAACAGCCAGTGATTTCAATCTATTGAATCTATTAGTCTCTTATTACTGGTGGACCTAGAATGATGAATCAATAGTAGTATCTAAGGTTATGTTAGTTTTGTATGTAAGCACTTTTCCACCCATGTAAGATCATTTTATTTTTTATTTTACATTTGTTGACCGGGCTAGTCCAGCTGGATATATGTCCATTTTCAGTGGAGGCCCGGGGAGAAAAGCTCCACAAATTACAACAACATAAAAGGTCAAGACAAAGACAATAACAGTATAATTTGGTACATAAGTTTTAACAATTATAGTACAAGCCTAAGATTATATATTTTAAATTTCAGTAGGAAAAAGGAAAAAATTATCTAAGAATAGATGAATAAGACTAATACATTTGTATTAGAAATGGTGTAGTACAAATCTTTATAACATATTACAAAATTAGATACACCTAGTAATTTATGATAAGAGATACTGAGGTCTCACAAAAACCTAAGAAAGAAAAACACTAGAGATCAATAGATAGAGTATAGAAGAACAGCAAACAAGGATGGATTTCTAGTGTTATTTAACACATAGGTTGTGATACTATATGAAGGTGTTTGATCATTCCACTGTATATACTTATTTACATGAGAAAAAATCCTAAGGAAGGTTAAGCTCACTAAAATTTAGTGAGACAACACAAGATCATGATAGGCTAGGAATTATGGTTGTCTAGTTAATAGTTAGGTACTTAGTCTGGGTTAACACAGGGGCATAGCCAGTGTGATTTGAGGTAGGGTTTAAGCTTGCTTTTAAATAAGCTGACAGAGGATATTGAGGTTAGCTGGCTTGGGAGGATGTTCCAGGCTTTACCTACTGTATTGGAGAACAAGGTGTCACCAGCTAAGTTGTTGGAGTTTGATATTTGTACAAGTAGGTTATTAGCTGAGCGTAAGGTCTTGAGGTTATTATAGGGGATGACTAGGGATGTAAGTATGGGTGTATTTTGAGGTAAATACAGGATCTTATGGGCTACTATTAATTGATTGAAAAGTATTAAATTTGGCAGCTCTAACCATCCTAACTGATTTAGATTGATACAGTGATGAGTTCTATAGGAGGACCCAGCTGCAAATCTGGCAATATTGTTGTAGGAGGATGTAAGTTTACTCAGATTACTTCTACATATTTTGGTATAGATAGGGAGGCATAGAGCAAGGTAGAGATGAGGTGGGTACGAGCAATAGTAACCCTGGCTGGAGGTGTAAGAAAGGGTTTTATTCTATAGAGGGAACCTAGTTTCTTGTTTACTATTTTTATGGTGTTATTAATGTGAGGTTCAAAGGACAAGTTGTTATCTATTAGTACCCCGAGTAGTTTGGTGGGTGGTTCCGGAGATATTATAGTTCCATCATTTGAAGTAATAGTAAAGTTAAGTGGGGAGGTTCTGGGTGGGGGTAAATAGTAGCATTTTTGTTTTTTTGGGGTTAAGGATAAGACATCTTTGTAGGAGCCAGTTTTCAACTGTACTAAAGGTCATTTGGGTTAGTGACTGAAGTTCTGATTGAGAAGCAGCAGCACATATGAGTGTGGAGTCGTCAGCGTATTGGATACAGTCAGCTTGAGGAATTACAGAATGAAGGTCATTTGTAAAGATGGAGAAGAGTAATGGGCCTAATATAGATTCTTGGGACCCCTAGAGTGACTGGGACGTGGGAAGATAAAGTATTTTCCCATAGTACAGCCTGTTGCCTGTTATGTAGGTATGACTGGAACCACTGTATAGTATGGTTGTCCAATGACAGGTTTTTGAGTGTGTCTATAAGGAGGTGGTGATTCACCATGTCAAATGCTTTGGACAGATCAATAAAAACAGCTGAGGATAGAGTATCAATATTACGATTGCTGTTAATATGGTTAGTGAAGGATAAGAGAGCAGAGGTGGTGCTATGAAATGGTCTAAAGCCATGTTGACAGGGTGCTAATAAATTGTGATTGAGTAGGTAGGTTAACAGTTGTATGTGTATACATTTCTCCATTATTTTTGCCAAAGGAGATAGAATAGCTATGGGCCTATAATTGGACAACTCTTTGGAGTTACCACCCTTATGCAGGGGAATTATGTGAGAGACTTTTCAGATTAGTGGAATAGATCCTTCAGAAATAGTTCTGTTAATGAGGATGGATATGAGGTAGGCTATGACTTTAGCAGCTTTTTGCAGGTATTCTGCAGGTAATTTATCAGCAGAGAGAGTAGTGGGTTTAAGTTTCTGTATGAGGTTACAGATAAGTGAAGTGGGCACTGGCTGAAAATGAAATTGATGAGAATTATTGGTAAAGGTTGTGGCAGAGCCTGGGATGCTAGGGGATAGCTGGTTGGCTAGGGATTGTATGGTTTCAGTGAAAAAATATTAAATGAGTCTGCTATTTGGATGGGATTGTTTTGATCAAAGCCAGAGGGAGAGGGAGTACTTGAGCATCCAGGGTGTAGGAGGTTATTGATACCTCGCCAGAATTTTTGGGGATTATTTTGGTTGGTTTGTTGTAGTTGGTAGTAGTAGTTTCTTTTATCGGCTAATATGGCTTTTTTTGTTTCATTTCTTAGCTGTCTGAATTGCAGGTGGTCTGAGGAGCTTTTTGTTGAGGGCCATTTGGCCCATTGTTTATTTCTTTGGAGGATTTTTTGTTTGGTCGTTTTGGTGAGCCATGGTGCCGGTTTGGTTCTAATTCTAACTTTGCGTAATGGGGCATGGCTGTCTAAAATGGTTAGAAATTTAGAGTTAAAGTATTTCACAGCATTATCTATTGGGAGGTATTTCAGGGGTGACCAGTCACAGGTGACTAGTTCAGCTTGAAAGTGAGCAGGGTTAAAATTTTTGGTAGTGCGAATAGTTCTACAGATGGCAGAGTTTAGGAGGACAGTTTTTGTTCTGATTAAATAGGTAAGCAAGTGATCACTTATGTCCTCAGGGAGGGTGCCTGTTTTATAGTTTAGTTGGGGGGTATTAGTGAGTATCCAGTCAAGGGTACTAGTTTTGTTGTTAGTTTTATTGGTGCAGGTTGGGGATGTTATAGTTTGGGTAAAACCATATAAGTTGATATGAGTAGAAGGCTGCTCAGATATACAGGAGTTCCAGTTAATGTTAAAATCTCCAAGCTTAATGGTTTCTCTGGGGTAGTTACTTGAGAGCCAGCTGAGGATAGCCTCTAATGTGTTGATGTTATTGACTGGGGGAAGATAGATGCATGATAGATATATGGCTTTGCTTTTGTTAAGCTGAACCTTAGTTAGAAGAATTTCTGCATTGTTGCAAAGAGGAGGTTTGGAGTCTAACAAGGTAACTTGTAATCCATTCTTATAAAGTATGGCTACACCTCCTCCATTTTTAGTGTTACGGTCACGTCTTATGATATTATAGCCAGGGGGTAGAACTGCACTGTCTTGTATTGATGGATTAAGCCATGTTTCAGACAGACAGAGGATGTCAAAGGAATAAACATCAATAAGGGCATGCAGGCGAGCTATTTTGTTATTGATGCTACGAATATTAAGATGAGCTATCAGGAGAGAGTTGGGGGGCTTGGTAAGTGTCTGTGTGATTGAATTTGTTGGTGTATCAGGCTGTGTAGCTGTGATAGTGGTAGGACCTGGGTTAGGGTGTATATCACCATCTAACAGGGAGTGGACCTGAACTTTTAGGATGAGTTGTAGAAGTTTAAAAATTAGGTTCTTATTTTTCTAGCTAGTGGGTTACATTGAGAGATGTGATGGAGTCTATGAAATATGGCTGCTGAGTACTTAGCTGAGCTGGGGAGGTTGCTAACACTATGAGTGGAGCTGGGGGTAAGGACAGAGGTGTGTGTGATGTGGGTATGCAGTCCTAGGAATCTATGGTGTTCATAGAGAGTAAGTAGATAGGGAATGATAAGTATAATTAGGAGTAGTAATAAAGGTAAGGGTTTACAGGATCCTTGAGCCATTTGTTTAGGTTAAGGTGGTTAAATGTAGGGATATTTGTGGATAGAGTGGTAGGGTAATGGATAAAGGTAAATGAGTGATGGTTCTTTAAGGCAGAGGAGATAGGGGTAAAGTGAGAATATAATAGAGGTAATAGCACTTTAAGGGGAGGAGTTAGAGGTTGGTCCTAATGCATAGGGGTGTGGCAGTTAGAGTATAAGTGTAGGACCACTGGGGGCGGGTGGAAATTGGGGGCAGGGTAGCGGAGTGGAGTGAGCCCGCAGGGCGAACGGAGCGGGCTGAGCCACAGAGGAGTTCACCCTAGGAAAACAATCAGAGGAGCAGTAAGCAAAGTTAAGTAAAGCAGCAGAGGGTAAGCTGACACAATGCCTTGATAATAGAATATGCAGAGAGGGTTGGCAGTGAAGAATATTAGAAGAAAGAAAGAATAGAGTGGGAGTATTAGCTCTTCCAGAATATTAGAATCCAAGAGCCTGTAAGTTACTTAAAATTGGAGTCAGAATGGTGGTCTAAAGGAAACTATTGCCCTCTAGTGGACAAAAGCTGTATAGCAGAGGCAATATATACTGAGAAAAGAGTGCAGGGCAGTAAGTATGCTATAGAGGATTGAAGAGGAAGAACAGTAAAAATACTTGTAGTCTAAGAAGGGGGAAGGGGTGACAGGTATGGGAGCAGATAGTAAAGGCTGCCTGCTGTCCTGGCTGGTGAAAGTAAACTTACAACCTAGGATATCTCACACTAATTGTCTTAAGACTTTGGTTTAAAGTATGTACTTTACTTATAATTAAATTCCCTTGGGGACTGTAGCAGAGGGGAGGAAAGGTTCAGTTCCTTAGTTAGGGGAAACCGCAGTGTGTTGAGGAGAATAGTTGTTTTCAGCGCACAGGGCAAGTTCTCCTTAATACTGGGAAACCAGGTTGAGCAGCTGGGAGTATAAAGGGAAAAGAGAGACAGTGGTAAGACACACAGAGAGATAAAAAATAGACAGTTACACAGGCTTATTAAGTAGTAACTTGAGCATAGAACAGAGATTAACTTGCATAGTAAAACAGTCTTGACTGCACATATTACAATGTCTCTATCAGTGATAATATTCAAGCAAGACACTTATAAAAGCAATATAGTTCAGGAGCAATAAAGGTTAAACTCTTCTATGACTCAGTCAAAGATTACATTCAGCAAGACACTTGTTAAAACAGCATATCTCTGAAACAATAAGGTTTAACTCGTCTTATAACTCTCTATCATGTTTGCATTTGTTATTTGTATAGATAGATAGATATTTTTGTTTTAGAAAGGTAGGCTTCTAATTTGTCCTCCTTATTTGCACACATCATTGTTAATTAGGCTAGTCAGTATAAGGTGCTTGGGCAGAGGATGCTGTGATTTCTGTCGTATGTATAGTAATAGTATGCAATAGGAAATACTGCTCTATATAACTATACAGTGGTAAACAATAGCTCTGCACATCCATACGATGGTGAAAAGCAGAAACATAAACTCTATACAGCAACCTTAGCCATCTTTATAGGTCTGAAACAACACTAGAATGCTTGTAGTCATTAGCGTTGTTAGCGTACAAAGAATGCCATGATTCCAGTCTAATATATAAATATATTATGTAACAAGAGCAGTTTATAGTTGTAGTATTCGACAAGAGGTTAGTTCTTATAAATCATACATTGTCCAAAAACAGAGTCTGTAGCTCTATGTAGTGACTATAGTAGTTGTAAAAGGTCCAAAGCAACACTTAAACGCTATTAGTTGATGGCGTAGTTAGCATGCCACAAAAGCATACAGTCTATCCGGTGCTACAAAGTTCCTGAAAACTACTCTACCAGATCAACTAAAAAGGCTACATAAAAGGCTACACAGTAAACATGCTATCATTTAGGTTGCATGTTAAGATAATCCATTTAGCATATAAGCAGAGCTGTAGAGTATTCTAACCGTGACTTTGTTCACACCTGAACTCCATGTGCATAAGCATGCCAAAACAGCTGGGGATAGTACACGCTACGCAGGTTCTCAACACAGTTATTTACAAACCTGTCCTGCACGCAATTAGTACTTTACTAGGATATCATCAGCATGGTTTAACAATTCTGAACAGGACAAAAAGAAAGCTTACCTAAAAACCCTATTTACTCCACCGCCAGGACCGAACAGCACCCTAAGGCTAATTAGGAGAATAAAGATGGCGTCCTGAGGGAGAAGGTATATTTATAAGGTAAGTGATGTCATAGAGGGGGGAGGGCAAGAAGAGTAAGCATAGCTACAGGTAATGACCAATTTTATCCAGAGCAAAACCCTAGGCAGGAAATGGAGGGGGTGGGTCCTATGCTAACATAGTGAATAGGTTCATCCTAATAGGTTCATAAGCGGGTACTAGGATATCGGCCAAAAGGCCTGTGTAAACCTAGCCAACAAGGTTCCCTGGCTTCTGCCACCCAAGAAAGTTATTTTCCCATACCCCTGTTGAGTAGAGCCACAGAAGTGATCCCCGGGGTGAATTTCCTATTTCACATCCATTCATCAAGATTTTTCTTGAAGAGTGCTAATGAGGAACTCTGCTTTACATAGATAGGTAGCTTGTTCCAGAGTATGGGAAGCCTCTGGGACAGGAATCTATCCCTCCAGCATGTTCTATTTATTGTGATGACAAGGTTTAGGTCCCTAGAGCATGTATCTCAGAGGGATTGGGATTTCTTTAAGTGTAGCATGTCCAACAGCTCTGGGTTTGACATAGCTTTGTATGTTAGGCAGAGATCACCTCAGAGTAGGCGATATGCTACGGAGTAAAGCTGGAGTTTTTTGAGATGGTCAGTGTATGGCATCTGTTTGAGTCCCAGAATCCTCTTTGTGAGGTACTTCTGTGGCCTTTCCAGCTGTTGCAGATGTCTTGTGAGGTACATTCCAAAAAGGTGCGTTGTACTCAATAATGGCTCTAATGAGAGCTGAGTAGAGGGAAACAATGACCTCTTTTTTCCTGGATGAGAAGCCCATTGTGATGAGGTGTGCCATGTAGAAGGATTTCCTGACTACTTTGGTGATGTGATTATCAGAGGAGGCACTACTGTCCACCCGAGTCCCAATGTCTCTTATCACACCTTCAGCATTTAAGTGGACTGTCGCCTATGTAATAGTTCATTGGTACAGAGTTTTTTTCCAAAAGGCATGACAATGCACTTTTTGGTGTTAAGCTTGAGGCCACGGCTCTGACACCAGGCATCTGTCTCAGTGAGGCCCTTCTGTAGGATGTCCATGTCATTTGGGGACTTAACTATAGCACCTAATTTGCAGTCATCTGTAAACTTCATCAGCCAAAGGCCCTTTGTATTTGCCCATACTTCAGAGAAGTAGATACCAAATAGGAGAGGACACAGGATTGAACCCTGTGGCACTCCACTTGTCACTGGTTTGAAGTCAAATTTGGAGTCTGCAACTTTTCAATGTGGGTTCTGTCAGTGAGCCAGTTGGCAATCCATCTTGTGACATACGGATTTATATCCAGTTTAGTGAGTTTATCTATAATTCCAGAATGGGGGATGGTGTCAAAAGTCTTGGTGAGGTCCAGATATGCTGTGTGAATTGCCTTACCATTGTCTATGGCTTTGGTGACTGTTTCAAAGAAGTCGATCAGGCTCAGGAGGCATGATCTGCCTTTCACAAACCCGAACTGGGTGAGGTCCAGAGTTTGGAGGTTACCAATATCTTTGTTTATGAGTTCCATGATGATATGTTCCTTGGCCTTGCAGACCAGGCTCATCAGGCTTATAGGGCGATAGTTCCCTGGGTCTGTGGTGCCTCCCCCTTTGTGGAGTGGTATAACTGTTGCTGTGCACCATTCAGTGGGTACAAAGCCTGACATGGGGCTATGATTTAACATGTTGCTTAGGTGGGGGGCCAATTAGTTCTGAAGTTCGTGTAGAATGCAGCCTGGGATGTTGTCCAGTCACATGGATGCTGTGTTCTTGGCCTTGAAGAGTGCAGTTTTTATCTGTGCAGTTGTGATTGCAGGAGCTCCACATTCTTCCGGTATAGATATGGGCCCTTTAGGGGGTGAGAGAGGGCTGAAGTTAGCACTGAACCTATTATCCAGGATGTTGGCGATATCAGTTGGTTCTGTGATTTTCATGCCATTGTGCTGTAACTCAGAGTAGATGTGGGTGTTACCATTCAGATGCTTTACATAGCTATAGAATGCTTAGTAGTTGTCTTTGGAATCAGTGGCAATCTTGTTTTTCGTAGCTAGTGTTGGAGGATTTTATGACAGATCTCACCTTCTTACTGAGGCTGAACAGGGATCTCCTCCACTCATGGGTTTTTACTCTCTTTTGCAACAGTTTCTTCCTTTTGTTGTAGAGTTTGTTTATAGCAGGGGACCACCAGATTGGCTTCCTTTTTTTGGAGGATAGCATCTTGGTTCTGTTGGGCATAGCACAATCCATGCACTCATGTAAGTGCTTATAGAGTGCATTTGTGTAGGATTCAGCAGCCATATCTGTAATGTCCATCTGCATGGGTGCCATAAAGTTTGCCACTTCTGTCTTAAGAAGCATGAAGTTGGCTTTGGAGAAATTATTTACAGTGGTTTCCTTAATGAGGGGTGGGGGTGGGATGTGGATATCTATGGTGATTAGCTTATGATTGGATCTGACCAACGAGGCGTTGACTTCAGGTGTGGAACACTGGTCACCCATTTTGTAATGACCAGGTCCAGGACAATTGTTGCCCCTCATGGGGGTGTGGATAAGTTGATCCAGGGCATTGGACTTTATGAATTCTAGAAAGCATTGAGTGAAGGAGTTAGTACATGAGTAGTTTTCCCAGTTAATGCTGGGGTAGTTGAAATCTCCCATTATTAGGATGTTTGGCTGAACCCTAATATTTTCCAGTATATCAAGAAAAGAGGAGTGGGAATCCTGGGGCATGGTGGGGGATCTGTAGCAAGCTACAATTTGGATTTTGGTTTTGCCCAGAGTTAGTTACACTTGGATAATTTCGGATGCATTATGTTGGGCAACTAGCCAGAAGGTGTGGATATCCTTTATGAATAAGGACACACCTCCATCTTTGGTGTTCTGGTTCAGGTTAGATGGCCAAAAGCTATGGTATGAGTTATAGCCTGGTAATGCAGGGGTGCTCTCTGGACCCTTGAACCAGGTCTCAGTCACTGCAATGATATCGATGTTCTCCATTTTAGGGTGTGCCTCGAGTGAATGCATTTTGAGGTTTAGACTTCTAGCATTGAGTAGCATTACCCTCAGTTTTTGCTTGCCTGTACCTGTTATGGTGGTGGGTTTGTCATTTGAACCTTGCCTAAAAAAGGCAGTATAGGGGCAGCAAGAGCCTTAGCCAGTATCCAGAATCCCAGTGGTGACAGGTGCAGGCTATCTCTGGCAAAGCATCGTGGCCTGTTGACCATGTCATCCCAGGCAGACAGATACTGGATCCCCTTAGAATGACACCAGAAGCTTACCCAATTGTTGAAGTCAATCATTTTGTCCTTGTACTGTGGTGGTGGTGCTGCGGTAGCGTTGTCACCTCATAGTAAGAAGTCCTGTTCGATTATCAGCGAGAGCATCTTCTGTGTGGAGACATGCGTGAATGGGCTTACCTTAGTTGATGGTTGTGCATCAGGGCTGGCAACTCGGCACATAAAAATCTACTGCCAATCATTAGCGGACCGGAGTTCCGCTGTGGCAACCCCTAACTGGGAAAAGCCGAAAGACACAACAACAACAACTGTGGTATCATTCTGGGTGAAGGTAGGATGCTACTCAGGGCTAGGGTCATATCTGCCTTGATTACAAAATCGGAGGGCTCTTCCATATCTTTTTTCATGTAGTCCAGGGAGGTACGTCTCAGGTCGTTCACACCAACATGGACAATGACAGAGTCATGTTTGTACTTGTTGTGGAGTGACCTGAGTGCGTGGGCTATGTGGCAGATCCTGGCATCCAATAGACAGCTAACAGTAACCTTCCCCTTGTTTAGTCTAGTGAGTGGAGTGTGCCTAACTATAGAGTCACCTATGACTAATGTGTTGGGTACATTGTTTTGCCTTATGGGTTGTGGTTGAGTGGCACACTGAGTTTGTGGGTTATGTGTCTTTTGGGTTGTGTTGATGGGTGTAGGTTGCCTGCATTTCTCCTTTGGAGGTCTTTGTTGCTTGGGCAGATTATTACTGAGAGCCTCCGTAAATGTTTTTGTGTTTCTTTGTGTGGGATTTGGCGGTGTAGGTTTAGTGAGACTATGTGATGAGTGTGGTGTGGTGCAAGTGTTAACCTTCTCCTCTTGACTGATGGGTTCAGTCCGGTTGGAGAGAGCTTTGCCTCCAGTTTGGCTAGATACATGCATCTCCCACTGGTTGTAGTGTTAGGTGGTAGGATGAGAGGGTTGTCTCTGTACATGAGGCAATTGCTACATTGCCCCGATATGCCCATATTCATCAGGTGGACAGGAGAAAACACCGGGAGTTGACCCTTGGACATGCTTGAATAAAAAACTATTTTCCTCTAGACAAGTGAGGAAAGTACAAGCGCTGCTTTCCTCTAGGCAAATGACGAAAGTATGTACAAAAGCTGTTTTCCTCTAGGTAATGAGGAAGGTTGAGTGCTGTAGTAATTTGTAGCTATTTAGTGCTTACAACAAGTTCTGAGCAACTGCTGAGCTTGAAGAAGCAGACTCAAGTGCTAAAACTAAGAAACTGGCTAGTTCTAAGGGAAAAATTGAAGAGCACACTTTATGGCACCGGGAATAATTTAACCCTAGTTAAACAGTGCTACAGTGCTGTGCGATGCACAAAACCGCACAAACACGGGTTTTTAAACAGAAAGAAGAAAAGGATAGAAATAGCCTATAATGGCCAATAAAACTACAGTTTCTGAGCTGAAACCACTCCTCCAGTGACAGATAGGCTGTTCCAAAGCTCACCACTCTCACTGATGAACAATGAAGCTTCCCTCTATCTTAGAAAGGTCTGGGCAACACAGGAACTTACAAACACCCCAGAATTCAGCAAAATCTAAAAACTGGACTTTACTAGTTCTAGAAAAGTGGAAAACGAGTAGAGGGATAGGATTTTTTTTTAAGTTAAAGAAAATACAGCAATAAAAACACTTTTAACACAGAAAACAGGTTATCTCACTTGAGCGTGTAGCCCTGTACAGTTAAACAGATGAAAAACAGTTAAAAATGATAATTTAAAGTGCAAACAGTATTAGATTCTAAAAACAGTAAACAAAATAAAGGTTTAATGTCCTTAATCAATCTTTAAACTTCAAATTTTAGAGCAAGTAGATATATTTTGTAAACATGATTTTGAACACATTCAAGTTTTTTTATTTCCCTCAAATGACATGAGCAGAATTCAGTTCTGTACTCAGAATGGAGTATTATCATGGTGTTATTTAAAGAAAGTGATACAGGTGAACATCTAAAGCAAATGAGACAACAGCTGTTCTTATTAAACCTGAACATTTTAACTACTTACATGTAGTGGCGGATTAAATGTAACTCGGGTCTCAAGCTACTTTCAAACAGTGGGACACCTGCACACATTTTTATAGCATGTATTCATTTAGATTCATTTGCCTGGCTGTTTCAAATTATATTTCTTGCTTAATACACCAACATTTGCTAGATTGTGTTTTAAATTTATAGTTTTGAATATTTTTCGAGTAAGCAGTAACACAAAATATATTAACCACTAAAGACAAAGTACCAATTTCAAAACATTTCAGCTATAAAAGACCACCCAAACTGCTCTCATTATTATTCAACAATATTCATACTCATGAATTATGGCCACTTTATTGATTTTGTACACATTACACATCTGATTGTGTTAAAAATGGCCACAATAAAGTATTTCAATTTGCTTTATAAAATACACTAGTCCTGCAAAGATGGGCTAATGACATTTTGACATTAGCAACTCAGTAGGGCCTGTCATTTTTATCCACTGACATCCCCCAAACCTAGACATTATAGCTACATTATTGACTGCATCCTTCTTGGATGTCTGTGTTAAAAAATGAATAACAACAATAATGACAAAAGAAAGACATTTCTCATTTGTTTCACACAAACATGCAGAATCCATGGTGAAGTATTCCACAGCTAGCGCACACACACACACACAGACACACACACACACACACACACACACACACACACACACACACACACACACACACACATACACACACACACATGCACACTAGCCCTGCAAAGCCAGATTAAAGACAGTTAAAAAATGATAATAAGAGCAAATGGTATTTTCATCCACAGATAGCCCCTACCTCACCAGCAGTTATAGCCACTTTGTTGACTGTGTACACCCTCTATTGTCAGGAAGAATTAAATTACATGTGCATTTTTTGTAACTTTGGATAAACCACATAGCATACCATAAGAGCCAGCCATGTGTAGCACAGTTGAAATGGAAAAGTATTTATGATGAGAACTTAAAAGAAATATTAACCACATGATAACATATACTAAGTTAATATGCACAATCTCTTCAGAAATAGCAGTCATCTGAATAAATCCACACGAAAGAGAACTGTTACTAATGCAGACGTTTCATTTGGCAAACAGTTTTGCATTTCAGTGCTTTGTCTACAAATGCAGTGCCTGCTGTCTTTGAAGAATAAATGGCCTATATTGTATTACAAATTGGTGCGTTATTGATATTCCATAACATTCATGAAATAGACCAAATACACGATAGAGAATGCATAGCAAAAAAACAGCCACAGGTTCGCAGTTATAGGCACTTAGTCCAATAAACCATTAAGAAGCCTAGTCCAAATGGCCAATTGCCCCAAACCACTGTCTGATTGATTGACTTGCACAAGGTTAAACAGTAGGTAAATGACAGTGACAAGATTCAAACTCTTCACCCTTGGTGCAAGAACCAGCTCATTAACCAGTGAGAGTTTTAGTCCTCTGCTCTAACTTCCAGACATTACAGCATTTTTTTAAATAAATGCAGAACTCCTTCAAAAGCTGATCTTGTAGAGAAGACTATATCAGAATAATAAACAAGAATGACTGTGTAATGGATGCTTAAGGTCAGAGTGGTCTGGTCTTCAATCCAATTAATGCAGACTATATGGCTTGAAAAATGTCAACTCCTTTGCATTTGATTGAGGCTGTAAAGAAAGTATTGCAAAAATATATTACTAAAATGCAACGTGTTTAGAATATATTACAGAATCCCGGCACACTAGTGAATGAATTCATTGGTAGTACAATAAATAAAGCAAAACAATTAAAAGCAATATACATTCTGCAGTAATATTTTTTTAACAACCCACAAATCCTACAACAATCAGAAGTATAGCTGCATATAGCATACTGTTCTGGTGGGGGCTTACCTGCTTGCACAACATGTACATCTCATTTTTGACCTCCCCATCTCATTACAAAGTACAGCTCTGACCTAACTAAATTGTTGATAATGTAATATTGTTGCAGCATATTCCTACACAGTCAACACAGTTTGATCATGGCTAAATGGGGTCATATGTAGAGTAATAAACCAGGGTCCTGCTAGCCATACTAATATCTCCTTACTCATCTGTCTCTTCTCCAGAATAAGAAAGTACAAAGAATTTGAGTGAGAAAAAGAGTTTTTCTTGTGTCCCTGAGGCTCAGGATCTTGGATATTACTTGGTCATGTGTGTTAGACCAAAACATTGCCTGCAAAACTGTGTACTGTTTTGGGGTGACTTTTCTTTCCCAGTGTGACCTTGGAGTTGATATATATATAAGTTGATTATGTGGTAGGTTGATCCTCATAGGGGTGCAGAGGCATTTGCTCCCTGCAAAAAAAAAAAAAAAAAAAAACATTTGGTGTGAGCTATCCTGTTACATTGTAGGTAGTCATCAATTGAAGATACGCAGCATGAGTCACCATGTACTCTTTTTACAAAGTAGGCAGAAGAAAAGATGCCAGATAAGGGACAGTACTGCAAGGGTTCAGTCAAAATAGCTCGACAATATCATGAACTAGTTTTCCAATGAAATGGCAGCAATGTTGAATGCTCCTTGTCCAACTTTGTAGCTTGTCTTTGTACACACAAAGGCTGCCTTAAGATTAGAAAAAGTTAAATTTTACTTTGGAGGGTTTATGTTTAATTCAAGCAAATATAGAACAGTTTGTTTTATAAGTCAGTAAATTCTAGAAAAATAATACCTTGGAAAAAGATAGAGAAATCCCTCTATTTAAATGGGATAAGAAATGGACAACATCCTGATTATGCTCAAGAAAGAGCCTATAGGATAAAATCCATGCAATTGTATGACTGGATAACTTTGGAATAGGGTAACGAGAATTCAGTGCATATGACTGGCATATATTTCTGCCAGCATTTGACACTGTGTAAAGAAGAAATTAATGGAGACCTCAAGGAGTCAAATTCCTCAAACTGGATAATGGACTGGCTGATGGGAAGGAACCAAAGGATGATGGAAAGATACTGAGTTATCAGAAGTGATTGAGGAGACCAATGGTAACCCTGATGACTCATTACTAGGACAATTTGTGTTTAATTTATTGACTTGTGATATAATGTATTTTATACAATGATAGCTCATTAGTATTCACAAATGTGAATGCTAATTGGTCAGCCCAACCAGCATGCCCATTGTAAATCAAGCATATACTAATAGAAAAAGGTCTGGTTGTTGAAGTGCAACCGGACTTTCTTCTATTAGTATGAGCTCTGGAAGTATACATTTCAAGTGTCTAGATTTTGATAATGTCCAAAATTTTGCCTCATATTTTAGATCTGTCTTTGATAAAATTTGTGGTTTTCTGACAAATCACTGAGGAGTAAAGTCACTGAATAATGACATGTATTTCAATTTCAGAATTCATATCCTTCAGGCAATGCATGATAGCATACATCTGTTTTTCTAACTTTCTAAGTTTATAAAAGCAACATTTACAATAGGAACCTTTATGCCCAATTATTTAAGACTTTCTGACATTTTTGAGTTAAAAGGGCAAGAGATACTTATGGAGGGCAGAGCAAATACAAGGAAAATCAGGTATATTCTGTAAAACTAAAGAAATGTACCTGATTTTCCTTGTATTTTTGCCCTGTATCTCTCATTCCTCTAAACTGCCTGGATTATATATATATATATATATATATATATATATATATATATATATATATATGTTTTTTTTTTTTATTTTCCTTTCTTCTCTGCTTGTTTTCCACAACACTGATGTACTGTGCATGTGTGGGAATGTAAGTCCTATGCACATGCGCAGTATACCAACAAATGCAGAAGAATGCCTAAAGAACACAGAAGAACACCACGGCACCATTATGCAAAGACTTTATCTTAGAAAAATAAGTAATTTCTTTCTTAAATAATGTGATTGTGTAATAGCAATAACTCACTCATAGGTGTGGTTATATTGAAGATTTACCCACAGTTGGCTTTGTTTCATCACTTGTGCTTCACCCTCATGATCAAATCATGCCAACTGTGGGCGCTAGTGATCAAATCACTGCAACTGTGGGTAAATCTTCAATATACCTACACCCACTCATCAGTTATTGCTTTAATATTCAGATTTTTTATTTCCTTTTCTTAACTAGATTAATCACAGTACACTTGCAGTCTACTTTTATGGAGACCAGAAGGTTATTTTAATAAGATTCGGAGAAATTCATTAAGGACATCGGAGAAAAAAAACTTCTCTTATTTCCACATTGCCCATTTGTATCAGATGGGTGTTGTGAGACACAGTGTAGAAGAAGGTGTTTCCAGAAGTTGGAGTGAAGAATTGAATGGTGAATGTATTACAGAAACATGCCAGTAGTAAAACTATAATTTCTGAGTGACAGACATTGGAAATGAATGCTGCACTTGTTTCTTGAAAGCTTTACTATCATCTGCTTGTAGAAGTAGGCAGGAGGTAGAAGAATTCACATTTCTGAGTCTAGGATGGATGACTTCAAGAAACCTCAGGTAGTGGTGTGGTGTGGCGTGGTTGCTGGAGGATTTAGAAGTCATAAGGAAGCCCAATCACATACATTTCTGATTTAACATGACAAGCATTCAGCTCAAAAAATAAATTCAGTCGGGATATAATTCCCCAGCAAATATATTATGATTAAATTCAGTCAGGATATAATTCCCCAGCAAATATCTTATGATATTATGACTTACCTTTCAAAAATTATTACATTAGTAGAATTGATCATAGGGGCAAGGAACGTAAATATCAATATTCTGTTGTAAACGTACATTGCTTGTCATGGATTTCCAGAGAAAATGCATTATAGATAAAGATTCAGAGCTTAAGTATGTTTATGTTTGTTTAATCATGCCAAATGTTTGGGTTATATTTTAATTATGTAGAAATTAAGATTCTTCATTAAATGTAATTCAGTGGTCCACTACAAGCATTGATATTTATTTTGACACTTGTTTACCGGGAAAAAGCTGACTGGGCAAGTGCCCTTTTTTCAGTGGAGGCCCAGGAAGAAAAGCTCCAAACATGAGAAACTAATATAAAGTTACAGATAAAAATTCAAATAAACAAAATACCATATGAAGTTAACCAAAACAGAGTTACATTTTTATATCAGATAGCTAGGAAAAAAAACATGAAACATGAAATAGATGTGTAACAGAAAGTAGGTTGAGAACAATCAGATTGTACTTACATAATTAGACTTCTCGCCTCAGAAAAGTTAGGTGAGAAAAAAAAAGAGTAACATACAAGAGGCAAATTAGATTGGATACATTATTTCAGGAGAGAAAAGTACAGTGGAAAAAAAAAAGAAAAAAAGTTGAAAGGAAGTAGAGAGAAGAGAGCAAGAGTTGTAAGATGAATAGTGAATGAGTGGGTGTAAGTAGTAGATGGGGAGACAAAGTCAGAAGGAAGAGAAGAAAATTAAGTCAGCAGGATAGTGGAGAAGGTGGGGTGAGGATAAAGAAGGAGGGGTGGTAAGTGGGTAGGATGTAGAAGGGGGAAGAGAAAAAGGTTATTGGCAAAGGTAGACAGTGTTGAGATGTGAATTACTGAAATACTAAGCAGAGGTGGGGCAGGAGGAAACAGTGGATTTCTGTGATACTAAGCAGAGTTGAGACATCTAATACTGAAATACTAGGCAGTGTTGTGGGAGTAGCAGATGTGTATTGTGGAGATACTAGGCAGGGTTAAGGCAGGAACAGAGCCAGGTGTTGTGGAGTCATTCTTAGTCTCTTCTTAAATTTGTGACTATTGGGATGGATTTTATAACTAAAGAATTTTTGTTCCAGGCCAGGGCCACTGTGTGCCTGCATAAGCTATGGCCCATGGATCTTTTAGGTTTGTAGATTTCCAAGAGAAGTTGGTCAGAGCTTCAGACTGGGCAGTTGTGGCTATAAAACATAATAATAGATGAGATGTCTGGGCAGGATGTAGGTTTATTAAGTATGTAATGAGTAAGGAAAAGTTGAGAAAACAGAAGATGATGTGGCAGCTCAAGCCAGTTTAAGGATTTTAGATATAGACAGTAGTGAGAGTCATAGGGCTAATTAGCAGCAAATCTGGCAGTTTTATTGTATTAGAGTTCTAGTGTGGTTTTCAGGGTGGATTGTAAGTTGGTAAATATGGGATAGGCACAGAGAAAAGTGGGAATTAGCTAAGCATTAGAAAGAGTCTAGAGTCCTGGCTTAGGATTTTTTTTATCTGTAAGGCATGTTGAGTTGTTGGTGATTTGTTTATACAGTTTTGGATGTGTAGGTCATAGTTTAGTTGATCATCAATGGTAATACCGATGAGTTTTATATGTGTCACTACTATTTTGGTGTTATCAAGAGATGTGATAGTAAAGGTAGATTTCAGGTGAGATTTAGTTTTTGGGAGTAATAGTAGTAGCTCAGTTTTCTTGGGGTTAAGCTGAAGTTGGTTGCCATTAAGCCAACATTCGATAGAGTTGAAGGATTTTTGGGTGGGTGATTGAAAGTCTGGCTGGTTGCCATACAAGCTGATGATAGTGGAGTCATCAGTGTATTATGTAAGAGAGGACTGTGGGCAGGATGGGTGTAGATTGTTTATAAAGATGTTAAAGAGAATGGGTCCAAGAATGGGACCTTGTGGTACTCCAGTGTTAACTGTGAGGAAATGTGAAAGGGATGAAAGCCACTTGATTGATTGCTGGCGGTTAGAGAGATAGCTGGAAAATCAGTTGAGAGTGGAGTTTGAGAAACCAAGGGCAGACAATTTAGAAAGAATTTTAGAGTGAGAGACTATATCAAAGGCTGTAGAGAGTTCAAGAAAAAGGGAAGATACCAGATTATTATTTTCCCTAGCTTTTAAGATGGTATAAGTAAATGAGAGTAAAGCTGTGGTTGTACTGTGGTTAGGGCAAAAACCATGTTATGTTGGGGGTGGGTAGATTTTCATGTAGAATATATTTGAGAAGTTGTTTATGTATGCATTTTTCAAGTATTTCTGACATAGGGGACAGAGTAGCTATAGGCCTATAATCTGTAAATTCAGTAGACTTCCCTCCTTTGTAAAGTGGAAGGTAGAGAATTTTTTCCAGATAGTAGGGCTTGTGATTCCTGAAGATATTTGTTAATTAGTATAGGGATTGGGTAGGCTATAGAGTTGGCAGCTAGTTTAAGGAATTCTGCTGGTGGATTGTCAGCTGAAGGAGAGCAGGGCTAATGTTTTAACAGTAGAGATTTAATGTAGGAGGTAGGGATAGGTTTGAAAGAAAAAGTAGATTTACAGTGGGGAGATGAGTGTGTTAGAGTAAGATATGAATTTTGGCAGTTTTGAGTTATGGTGGTTATTGAGTCTATGCAATAGCAAATACATTTGTGTTAGTTTCAAGAGCAGAGTGATTAGAGAATGGATTTGGTATGCTGGAAGAACTAGGGTTAAGAATCTTGTTAATGGAGTTACAACATTTTGGGGGATTTTTTTTTTGGTGGTAAATTTGTGGTTTTTAGATAGCAATTTATTTTGTGATAGTTTAGTATGATATAGTGAGTTAGCTAAAAAAATAGTTGACAAACCTGATATATAGAATTAGGGGTAGAAGTTAAAATGTGAATTATAGGTCCAGGACGATTGAATGGTTCACCTTCCTAGAATTCTGTATCTAGATTCAGACAATGCAGTAACTGTTGTGGAGCAGGGAGAATCACTCAGAATGTGTCACAGATATGGCAGTAGAGATTATTGTAGCACTATACACAAAACATTTTATATACTCACTAAGGGATGAAGTAGGAAATTAGTTTAAAATGTTCCTTTGAAATAAATTATAATAATTAGTAAGGATGACAAAGATTAACAGAAGGTGCTACACAGTAATAAATAAGACTCAAATGAAGATATAAATGCTGATGACTTACATGGGAAAACAGAATTGGCTTGGGTGTGACACTGCTAAATAACGTCAGTTAAAAATCTATGTTTCACATTTAAAAATTAATAAAGTATGACTGAAGACAGCTGCAAAGGAAGACAGGGGTCCGTAGTGGACTAAATATGGGGAGACAGTGGTAGAGTGTCTATTCAAAACCGAAACTTAATTTTATTAAATATGTGAATTCTGCTTCAAAGAAGATTGGAATACTGCTTTCAGTATGAGAAAATTGATAATTTAGTATTATTATTATTTTTTCTGCAGTATAAAAGCAGAAAATGAGTCTTCGTGTAACATAATAGTTTTTAAATTACCTCTTCATAGAGAGCATGGTGAAAGGGATTTGTAGTTTGATTTCTTAAAACCATATACCTGTAATGAACTTTATTTGACTAAATGTTTATACTACTAACAGTACATTTTAAGATTGTGTCATCTTAATTATTGTACAGAAGCTTATAGAAATTTTGACTCATTGAGTTTCTTGATCCCTTGACCTTTCTTTATGTGAGGTTTTGACCCCCATACACCCTTACTAATATAAACTTCTCTAGAGTTGCACAACTTCTGTGTAATTGGGACACACTTGATGAATCAGACATTTGAAGAGCTTGCCCTTGGTAATTAGAACCACTCCCATTAAGAAGCAGTAAAGGTAATCTGTTAGGGTAACAGATAACTCAGGGTGGTTTAATTTAGGATTTTGGTTTTAAATTATGTAATATAGGAAAAAATATTTAGTGTTCCTAAAATGCAAAGAAGTTATGCTATTCTCTTAATGCACCGAAGATGTCTATGAGAGGCTGTTAATTGACAGAGGATGACTGACTCACACCCGTGTTTAGTAGCACACTCAAATGTCATATCAATGCATATGTCCATAGATGGGCTGCCAGTAAAAATGTGTTTAAGAAGTTGTAAAGGAAACCATAGAACTTCTTTTGTGCTCCTCCTTTACTTAAAGTCAGAGTAAAATCATTTTTCATGTCTTTATCCCAGGACTGTGAATGCAGTCTCAAATCCTTTTTGATATTAAGGTCCATTTAGGGGCCAAGAAAGGAAAATATTATGACTATAAGCAACCTCATAGTCATTAAAAATGTTGGCCTTAGTGGCAATAATGGGTCAATATGATGGTGATCACATCATACAAAAAAGAAACAAGTAATCTCTGTGGTATCCCATAAGTCTCAAGCAACTCACTATACAAGTAAAGCGGGTCCAAAGCAAAACAGTGTAAGAAACTTCTCTGTGTGGAAGTTTTTCAGTTCCTGTATGTCTAGTTAATTACTATATATTAAAAATCGGAAAAAGTCAGAAAATGGTAGTAGAAGTAGCAAACTTAAAAATGTCCTAAATCAAAAAATACAAACTTAATTTTTATTAATATTATACAGAATTGTTAACTCTAGCAGGCATTCAGAAGTAATCCAAGCAGTATAGATAGTCCCTGGGATTCATTAAACTCCATGCAGGAAGAGTGCTATTTCATCGTGCCCGTGCAGCACAGCAGCACACCTTGCACATTCATGAAGGTGCACTGCTGTATAACCTGCACAGGCATGATCCATGAATGAGTGCAAGGGGCGTATCCGAACATTGCTCGCACAGTACACATACCCCCCCCTGCACTCTAGAACTGCTATATGGCAATTCTAAAAGCAACTAACATTGTCCGCCGACACTGTTATCACAACATAACAGTGTCCACGGACAAAATACATTACAATACACACAGACGCACAGCCCCCCACAATGGTCTAGTACAGATAATGTCCACAATGGTATGTCAGTGTACATGCTGGCATACCAAATAAGTAAGCATGTTCCTGAGAGGAACGTGTAAAATAATACCCTCTGTATGATGTAGTTACCCAGATGTCCTGCCCTAAGAGACAGAAAGCAATGTGCATACCCCTAAAGTAAATAAAAACACAACACGTTTATTTTTTTTTCCCATCCCCAATAAAGGTTAAGTGTAGCTGAGTTTGTGTGTGCATTGTGCAGCTGTGTACAGCATTGCTTAAACATCCAAAGGAGCTAAATATAAATTTACAGCCCAAATTGTCAAAGTGAAATAGTGTAGTCGTTAGAGCTTTCATGTAACATATAGTAATTCATGATTTGAGCCTCAATGCAGTTCATTCACTTTTATATGTGAAAACAGCACTAAAGGTATCTTTTTTTTATAAATAGGTAGTGAATGATATATATTTGTTAACAAGGGTAGTGTAGCAGGTCCAAATGTGAGGTGTCAGTGTAGCACAGATGTGAAACCCCCATATCAACACAAGTGTCCCATGCAGTATAGCCATGAAAGAATATAATGTAAGGAAAGCACATAGTTGGATGTTATGGAAGGGAAACATACATATTATATGATGTCATTAAGAAGGAATCAATCTCATAATCCTGATAGTTCATAAAATGAAAGCTGAACAATGCTAAATTGTGCTCAGCTATGCTTAGCCGAAGTAATTATAGTTATTATAGATTATTCTTTTATTTTGTAATAGGATTGACATCAATATTTCTTACTGGCCAGGTGCCATTTTAATGAAAGGGTGACTGGTTCATTATTTGTACACATTCTCCTTGTTTAAAATGTTATTTTTTAACTTTGAATCTGACTTGTAACATAATTTGGCACTTTTCCTTTTAATATTGTATCAGGAAGTGACATCATGCTTTTTGAGTATTTAACTGTTACTTTGATTTTATCCTATTGTCTGATGAAGTTCCTGTTCAAACTTAACTCAGTACAAAAGCTTTTACAAGGTTTACACTAATAAATGTGGTTTCTTGCTTTTTTATCCAGAGTGAGCTTTTTGGGGTTTTTCATGGTTTGGACTTTGTTCCTGGTTCATGGTTGGACTCCTAGTAAAAGACGATGAAGAGAGATTGCTGCAGGACCAGTACCAGGGCTCCCAATACAAAGCGGAGGCCTGGGACCATCTCGCATGTTATCTCACAGTGCCACTGGCATTGTTCAGACTGGTGAGCAGGTCTGGCACCAATTTGCTGACTTGAAGTGTAGGAAGAGGGAGCTCTTGGACCAGTGGGTCTAAGATGCATGGGTGGGGAATGTCCCAGACGTGTGTAAGCATCAGTATTAATAAGTGTTTTCCAAAGTCCAGCCTGTGTATGTGAAGGAAAGGTATGCATAAATGTTTCTCTATCTCCTGTACAGCTTCAGATGAGAGGGCCGTGAACTTGGACGCCCACACCAGCAGGCTGCTAAGGCTGAATTGTGAGGCTGGTGAGTACAAATCTAGCTTGTAGTATTCAGGGCAAATAAACAGAAAGGAGTAGAATGCCATATGTCAGTATTTAAAAATGGGTATGATTTGTACTGAATAAATGAGACATTAGCAGAGTAATAGTGACGTACAGGATATATATCAATAAAAGTGTCAGTACCTGTCAATAAAAGTCAAAACCCTGGACTTGTGTTTACTTTGGTATGTGGTGGTATGAATCGAAATGCTTACAGTTTTTGCACAGCAACTATAGCTCTGAAAGCATTAAATAATCAAGGCTCATCTGACATAGATTGCAGAGTTGTAAAACAGGAGATTAACTATATGAAATGTTCCATGCACCAAGATCTGATACCTGAATAGTAATCTTGTGTTAACCAGTGTTTTCCAGACTGTGCTATGCCAAAGTAAGAATGGACAGTATAAGAACTATCTGCCATGCATGAATGTCAGAATTAAAGGATTAGATTGTACAACCAAGAGAATATTAGACAGAAAGCAGTCAAACAAATGACAGCAGCTTCTCAATAGCTCATTTTGATAAAACACAAACTTGTACTTTTTGCACAAACAGGCACGGTTCGAATCACAGGAGTGGTAGTAAGCTGTATGCATAATATCACCCAGGAATATTTGAATATGTGTAGAAACAGTCAAGTAGTGTTAACAGAAATTTCCTCCACAGTTAAGAAAAGGTATATCTTAGCTGTAAGAGGGCTGCACTTATACACTGTGTACAACACCCACTGTCCAACTCCAAGGATACAAATGACAGCACGATAAGTACATAGACCAAGTAGTCTCCTCCAAGAAATGTCCCTCAAGTGTCACGCTGTCACAGCTAGTGGTCAATGCAGCCAGTACCCATGGTGACCGATAGAAATCAAGGCAGAGTATGGCAGTAGCACACGCACACACACGCACACATACACACACACACACACACACACACACACACACACACACACACACACACACACACACACACACACACACACACACACACACACACACACACATTATGAGTGCACATATGTAACTCTGACTATGTGAATATGGGTAGAAACAGTCAGGTAGTGTTACCAAAAACATTCTCCACAGGTCTGCCAGGTAAGAAAAGGTATAAATTAGCTGTAAGAAGGCTGTAATTATACACAGTGTACAAACATACCACTGCCCAACCCAAGGTCATAGGTTGATATAAAGTGAGGTAATACCTGGAGAGTAATGATTAAAGCAATGATCATTAAAGTTGTGAGCAATTGAAGCCTATACAGTTGTTAATTGACATCTCTCTCTCTCCCCCACCCTATCTGTACCAATAATCTAAACACATAAATCAATGGGTATGTTTTTCACCAAACCTACTGTTGGGACATGTGTACTATTGTTCTACAAATATTTAAACATTTGACTATTAATGTTCCCTGATCAAATACTATCATCAGTTGCTTGTTGCTATCAATGTAACCTTCAAGCCACTATAATGCCCACTGTGGTTCCATATATGCATGTGTTCTGTTTGCTATGCAACTGTTCCAAATCTGTTATTTTGGGTTAGTGGGAATACCCATGCATGCTGTTATAAGTAATCCTGAAATGTGTTTTTCATGACTAACCAACATATGGCAAGACAGGCAGTGGGTTTACGAGTATGTTTCCATGCTATTGGGTATGGGAATTATACCACAGCTGTTCCACATGCAATTAGCAAGTGGAGCACTTCAACTGGTGCACAGGCCATAAGCTGCTCATGAGCATTACCTACTAAAGGCAATATGCTGCCTATACAAAACAGATGTATATCCTACATCTGTCTGAGAGAGAGAGAGAGAGCGAGAGAGAGACCCCCCCCCACACACACACACGCACACAGACACACACGCACACAGACACACACACACACACACACACACACACACACACACACACACACACACACACACACACACACACACACACACAGAAACAAACAGACAGGCAGACAGACACACACACTGAGACTGATGGTGTATACCAACTGAACTGAAAACAACAAAACACAGCTATGTCAAACAATTAAGCTTGTAATGGAATGTAGTAGAGGCATGTAAACATGCAAAATAAGAAGTTCAAACAATATTATGTCTCAAAAACACATGCTGTACTGATATATTGCTGAGCAGAACCTATGGCCATAGAAACTGTGCCTGTCTGCAGTGACATAGAACACAGCCCAGGGCCCTGAGTCATTCCAAGAAAGGATAGCCCACATATGACCACTACTTGAGCGTGTATTGCACAATACTGACTGTGACACTGCTAACCCACACCCAGTGCAAATCATGCGATCGGTAACTCTGCTACGTCCAGCTCTGACATGTGCCTCTTTTTTCAATGCCACTGTCTCCAACCTATATAACATAGCTGGTCTCACTATCCTCTTGTAGACCTTTTCTATCACTCTTAATGGTACTTGTCTCTCACAAATCACACCTGACACTCTTCCCCACCACCCATATCCTGCCCGTACTCACATCTTCACCTCTCCCCCACACTCACCATTACTCTAAACTGTTGTTCCCAAGTATTTAAACCTATCCACCTTTGAAAACTGTACTCAATGCATTCTTACCATTCCTCAATCCTCCATCCCATTCATACACATATATTCCATCTTAGTTCTGCTGACCGTCATTCCTCCTCTCTCAAGATCATACCTCCACCTTTCCAGGGGCTCTTCAACCTGTTCCCTACTCTCGCTACAGACCACAATGTCATCTGCAAACAGCACAGTCTAGGGGGACTCCTGTCTGAACATGTCTGTCAACCTGTCCATCACCACTGCAAAGAAGAAAGGGCTCATAGCTGATTCCTGGTGTACTCCCACCTCCACCTTAAACACACCTGTCACTCCCAATGCAGAACTCACTGCTGTCACACTAGCCTTATACATATCCTGTAGCATTCTTACAGATTTATCCATCACTCCTGACCACCTCATACAATACCACAACTCTTCTTTAGGCATCTTGTCATATGCTGTCTCTAAGTCCACAAAGACACAGCGTAGCTACAGCCAACCTTCTCTGCATGTCCCCATCAACACTCTCAGAGCAAACATCACATCTGTACTGCTCTTTCCTGGCATAAAACCAAGCTGCTGATCAGTAATCTTCACCTCCCTTCTTAGCCTAGCTTCTACTACCCTTTACCAATACCTCATGCTGTGACTGATCAGTGTTATCCCTCTATAGTTACTACAGCTCTGCACACCACCCTTATTCTCATAATCAGTACCGAAACACATTTTTATCCACTCCTCATGCACCCACTATCTTTCCTAGATTACAGTAAACAATCCAGTTAAAAAGACCACTGCCATTTGTCCTAAACACATCCATGCTTTCACAGGTATGTCATCTAGACCATTAGCCTTTCCATTCTTAAACCTCTTCATAGCTATCCTTACTTTCCCCATGATAATCTGTTGCACATCCTGATTCACCATACCCACATCATCCAACTTTGTCACTCTCTCATTCTCTTCATTCAACAGCCCATCAAAGTACTGTTTCCACCTGCTTGACACACTCTCCTCACTAGTGAGTTCGCTTCCACCATTATCCTTTCTCAGCCTTATCTGCTACACAACCTTCCTAGCTACATGCCTCTGTCAAGCCAATTGGTACAGGTCGTATTCTCCATCCTTGGTGTCCAACCTTACATACAACCCTTCAGATGCCCCATCCTCATCCTTTACCACCACTCCCTTTGCCATGCACCCCACCTCCCTATACACCTGTCTACTTTCTTCATCTGTCTGACAATCCCACTTCTCCTTGGCCGACCTCTTTCTCTGTATACTCTCTTGTACTTCATCATGCCACCAACAGGACTCCTTGTTCTCCTGCATCTGTGTAGATGTCACACCAAGCCCCGTTCTACTCATCTCCCTTACTAGCTCGTATGTAGTTACCAGATATTTGCTAACTCTTCACTGCCACCCACTGCCTGTCTTACCTCTTCCTGAACTCAACCTCACAATCACCCTTTCTCAGTATCCACCATTTGATCCATAGTGCTGCCCTCACATTCCTCCCCCTCTTCTTGATCACCAACATCATCCCACAGACCAAGCTTTCATGCTGCCTAACTACACTTTTCCCGAAACCACTTTACAGTTACCAATCTCCTTCAAACAGACCCACCTGCATCTGAGATAATCTACCTGTGTGCATCTTCTTCCACTCTTGTATGTCACCTTATGCCCCTTGGTCTTGTAAAACTATGTATTCACCACACCCATGTCCAACCTCTGTTGCAAACTCCACCACCATCACACCTTCTGCATTCCTTTGCTTAACACCATACCTACACATCACTTCTGAATCCTCTCTGTCCCCTTCATCAACATGCCCATTGAAATCTGCTCCAATCACCACTCACTCACCCTTGGGTACATGCATCACCACTTCATCCAACCATACCAAAGTATGTCTGTCTCTTGCATCACACACTCAGTTAGAGGAGCATATGCACTAACAGCTATCAACATTACACCATAAATTCCCAGCCTCCTGAACATCACTCTACCCAACATTCTTATCACCTCCACAAACACTCTTGGCATAATATTCATTCAGGTTAACCCCTACACCATTTCCACTCCCATTCACACCATGATAGAACTATTTGTACCCAACGCCGATACACACAGCTGTACACCTCTTCCATCTGGTCTCTGGCACACACAATATATCCACATTTCAGCTAGCTCTGTCCCTATACCAGTCATACTCACAACATTAACAGTGCCTACCCTCACTACCACACACCTAGCCTTTCGCCTCTCTGCCTGTCATATGAGCATCAGACATCCTCCAGGGTATGTCTGTGAATGCAAAGGCTACTGCACTATCAAATGACATATGTGTGTTACAGCAATATGAAGAAAATGTCAGTAATTGTGGCCCATAGCCCACCATGTATGTGCGTTGTCCTACAGATGTCCTGTCCTAACAGGTTGACATGACTGACTGAGCAACAAGACTGTCATTACAGTGAGCCATACTGACATAGAACAGACATGTATAGCAGGTATTACCTGTGCATATGTATGTATGGGCAGGTGTACCTGGCTGCCTCATAACAACTGGCATGGGATGCAAAATGTCAGGTGAATAAGCTGTACATGTTGTACATGTGTGTAACCTTAGTTTCTGTGCATCCAACAGAGTTACATCTCTACAGCTACTGGTTGTGTCATTGCCCCGACACAGACATGGGTAGTATAATAAGCATGAGTATCACATTATAACTGTAGAGGTGGCCAACCGTGTTCTGACTCTGTGTCCTGTGTACTACAAACATATATATGACCACCCACATAGCTGTATGGCTTCAACAATACCTTACTTGTAAAACCTGCCTCCACCAAAGTAGAGAAAACCCCTTTGCTGGAGAGAAGCAATGCACAAAGCACATAATGTGATGCTATATTGGTTGTACAGGGCAAAGTAGGAGCAGGCACCAACTGGGCAGCATGTCAGCCTTTTTCTGAACGAGCATGTTAGGTCACAGGTGGATGACTGTAAGGATATCTATGAGTACAAATTGGACACATCCACTAAGGGCAATCAGAAGGCCATCTTCGCATATGTCTGCAGTTCCAAAGGCACCAGTCCTACCCACCCTGTAATGATACATACAGCACATACATAAACACCATAGCTACAGCCAACCTGCTGCAGGCAGGTTTAGGGCAAACATCACCCCCTGGATCACCATTAGTATAGGTGGATATGCACAGCACACACACCCCTCCCCTCATCCATCATGGATCAGGTGCAAATTGTCTAATCAAAGTTAATAAAAAGCAAGTCCCCTTGGGGCTTGATAACATTCCTGTCTGCATCCTACATGAACCCAGGTATATGCTTCTAGCTACATTACACACTGTATGCAAGCAAAGCCTGAAGACCATTGACATCCCATCTGCAAGGAACCCAGCCATTTTCATCCCTCTACACAAACGTGAATGATGAATGTTGGTTTATGCAATGCACTGGCCCTCACTGGGGGGGAACATGACACATCAGGAACAGGACTACAATACATGTTCATACAGTGCTGCCAGGTACAGAGGTATGATGTGTTTGTAAGTGGCGGCTAATGAAAGCTACGTTTCTGTAAATGTGCTGGCTCTGTAAAAAACTCTGGGCAATGTCTGAGGTCCTGTGATGTGTTTCCCTGTGTATGTCTTCCAGGTGCCATGTAATGGCAACTGCCTTACACCGATGTGGAGACAGCAGCCATCACAGAAGCTGTAATCTTAAATTATGCTATCCTTTCTGGCCATAGCCGGCAAAATCTGCAGGAGCGGACTGACCTGTCGGATGAGATTTCCACAGAGTGAATGTGTTGGGCCATCGTGGATGTACATATGATCAGGTCAGACATAGAGCAACTGACCTGATACATCATGTCTGGCAAAAGGCTGCTGCTGTAGTGGGGGACTGTACTGCTATCGGTGTGGGGCCTGTGCGTATAGTGACAGGGAAACTCCTTGCCAACCTTGGGGTAGACCCTCACAAACTCAAACATGGGAAACAGCAGTTGTGTAGGTGGGTGGCACCTAAGCAACAGACGAGGAGCATCCAGGTAAGGCCAAAGTGCACATCAATGTAATGAGGTAGCTTTTAAACTGTCTTCTACAGAGTCTCCAGATACATATATCAGTGCAAAATGAATTAGTGGGTGGGGTGTAGTAATGCACACAAGTGCACATCTATAGTGAAGGACAGCAAATTGTGTAATATCATAGTGTGTACTGTACCTGTGCAGAAATGTGGCGTTCATCTTGTACCAATTCCTAATGTGAATCAGCTGACAATACCTTTCCCTCACAACTACATAGGTCCCTCTGGTCTGCACATGGGACAGCAGCCTGAACCCAGTAAGTATGGGGTTTCCCTGTTGTGGCTCACCAGTACCTCAGGCATGCTAAACTTAATGCATGTGACCATGCACACAACTGTTACACTCTGCCATTTGGCAATATCTGCATGTTCACCTGTGGTGGTGTTTACTGCATTTTATCACGGTGGTCATGTCAGGGGCCTATTTGCAGGAGATTTCACATATTTGTAGTATTCCTTACAACCTGTTATTGCAGGACACCTGGACAAAGACCGACAAAATGGGGTGACAAAGGCCCAAAACTAGGGTCATATTGTAGAAATTAGTGGCATACAGTGGATATAAATGGTGTACACACCTGTTGGAATGCCAGGTATGTGTGATATACAAAAATGATAGCACAATAGACAAGTTTAAAATACTGCCAACCTTTCATGTGACCTATAACTTGTACAATTCAATTGTAAAGCAAACAAATCTGTCAGGAGGACAATAATGATCCATAACAATAGTACAACAACCTAGATGCATATGTGTGCACAGGCTTAAGCTAGTACTGTGCTGAGGCAGCTTTCAGTATAACTACAGCAGTACATCTTATTGGGTACACAAAAGCCATCAATCACAGAGACTCTTTGATTATCAGCAACTAATGGTCAGCTGTCCTACCAGGATTATACTAACATATACCCAGTTGCCTGCTACAGCAACAGCTATAGTTCACATAGAGCTGATGAAGCAGCTAAGGGGCCACATGTTTGAGATGTATCAGCCCGCAGAAGGATTATCAAAACATTTCCACAGCATTGCACATACAATGGACCACAGTGCAGACAGTCATAAAAAGGTGGTGAAAATATGGGGCTACAGTGACATTGTGAAGGAGTGGATATCCCACCAATGTCTATGAGAATACAAGACCAAAACTGGCCAGTAAGGCTGCCAGGAGCCCTACAGCAACAGTGAAGGAGTAGCAGGAATCTCCAGCAAGTACTGGGTGTGTACTACATGTCACAATAACCTTCCATGGTCTCCATATCTCCTGCCTATAGGGTAAGGTTGGAAGATGGCAGAAGTTCCTCACAGCAGACAATATCCAAGCCTGGTGAAAGTCTGAAAACAATACATCAGGTTTCCAAAAAGCAAGTGGGAAAATGTGTTATGGTAATATGGAACTGCGACTGTACTCTTTGGCCACAATTCTGACAGGTGTGTTTGGCGCAATATCACCACTGCACATCAACACAACAACACCACTCCCATGGTGAAGCATGGTGATGGCAGTGTCGTGCTATGGGGTTGCTGTTCACAAGCTGGAACTGGGACTTTAGCCAAGTGAGAAGGGATTATGAACAGTTCCAAACACTGGTCCCTTGTGGCTCCAAAACATTCTGGTGTCTGCCAATAGCTGTGGATGGTGAGGAATTCCACCTTTCCACACAACAATGGCCCAAACCATACATCCATATCAACAAAAGGATGGCTTCACCAGAACACATGCAACGTTCTGCACTGGTGAGTCAGAGCCCACAGCTATGTCCAATAGGATATATGTAGGCTGACTAGAAAAGGGCAGTGCCTTGCAATCTGACATAGTTGGAGGTGTTTTGCAAGTGAGAGTGTGCAAACATTGGCAAGTCAAAATGTGCCATGCTGATAGACACCTTCCTAAGAGGACTGCATGCTGTGATTAAATTAAATGTTGCTCTAACAGAGTATTACTTTAACGGTGTGTACACTAGCCTAGTGTACCTATTTCAGTTGTAACTGATGTGTATATTCTTCAGTTGGATTGCACAGGTTATATGTCATATGTAATGATGGCAATATTATGACCTGATTTCTGAGGTCTCATGTGATATATCATCAAAACCTGGCATGTTAACAGGTGTGTGTACACTTACTATATCCACTGTAAGCTTGGGAAGTTGTTTGAGTAACTGGCTTTGTTTTAAAATACATGAACTACAGGTTATGCAGTCTGCACCTCCAATAAGGACATTACTTAGTGGCACCAATCCACAGGCAAACCCAGTAATATATCAGACAAATACAGGAGTTATGTGGAACAGACCAAACATATGAGCCACACATGTAGACATTCAGCAAAAACCCTGTACATTTGAGGGGTATGTTCCATAGGAGATGCCACAGTGCTATAGAGGGGAAGAGCAATAATTTACATGGGTGCAATGTGTGCCAGATGAATGGCCATCATGTACTAATACCACTCACGTATCCCAGATGTGTATATTAGTAGTAATGCTAATAGGAAAGGGCTGCACTGCATGATGCTGTGGGTTGGTCCAGAGTGTGTATGTTATTGTCTGACTGTGTGTCTTGAATGCCCCCAGTCAGCTAATGTGAGGTCTGTGAAATGCCTTTTTGTCACCTCACCTGTCTGTGTGTGTGTGTGTGTGTGTGTGTGTGTGTGTGTGTGTGTGTGTGTGTGTGTGTGTGTGTGTATACCATCAAAACTTATAGTGCCAGTAGTAATTTACATATGTTGTTTTTCCCTCACAGGTGGACATGGTGGCTGCAGTCTCTCCTGCTCTGATGCTAATGTCAGCGTCTCTGCAGAATCTGACCATGATGATACTCATATTGAGGCACAGGTGGGGTTGACAGGGGCTGATACTGTGCCATCGGTTGGCATCCCACTATTGTCAACCCCATCCCCACTCACAGTCGCAATGCCCACACATACCCCATCACCAGTAGCAACAGATAATGGACAGTTGGCGGGTAGTAGCATGGAACAATCTACTGTGGTGACTACGGCAAGTGAGGGTCAGGCACTAGACATAGTCAGAGTGCTGCCAAGGTCCCACACAGGTAGATGGGTAGGGGTGCTTGGAGGAGGATTGCAGCCCATCATACCCCTGTTGCAAGTGCCATGGCAGCAGTCACCAGACACATGTTTCAGGCTGCCGTGGGGGCAAAGGCACATAATGAGCATAATACCAGACATATATGCAGAATTGTGGATAAGCGCATCACTTGTGTCCATGGCAATATGGACTCACTGCAGCCATCTGTGAGTGTACTGGGGTCATGGATAGATGCTGGGGGGAGGCCTTGGCACTCCTTGAGTGTGGAATATCTGTGCTTGAGCATCTGGCGGATGCTGACCAGCAGCTATGTGGCTGTAGGGCAGCACCACGATCAGCTAAGGGTCTATGTGGCCATGCAGCATCTCATTCCCATGCTGGCAGTACCACCAGCAGTACTGAAGGGGGTGTGCTGCCCAAGCCACAATGCAGCAGGCCATGGGCATATGATCCTGGCCAGTCCCAACAGGGACACGGATCCAGCAGGCAGCAGTCACCAGCAGGGAGTAACACTGCATCTGGACTCGGCCCTGGTGATGATGGTGGTACCCCTGGCAGGCCCAGTGCCCGTGTCTGTGGCCAGAGATGATGAACTGTACACCCTGCCATGTACAACCCACAGCTGTCCAAAATACCCCTGTGTAGAGTGCACACATGGCATGACTGTGTGCATACAAACACACACACATCACCATCAGAAAAGTCACGTCCCCACACACACACACACACACACACACACACACACACACACACACACACACACACACACACACACACACATATACACACATACACACACACACACACACACACACAGACACACACACACACACACACCCACACACACACACACACACACGCACACACGCACACACACCATCCCTGCACTGCCCATTTAATGAATACCCCCAAAACACACAGATGATGTCAACCGTGTGGCCCAGCCTAGGCTTCTGGCAAACCCACACAACACCCTGTGCATATGATGATACCTGTGCCACATCCATACCATCCATATCATTGATGCAGGGACATGCTTATATTGGTCTGATGCACAGGGTGACTTTAGTAGAGTGTAGCTATTTAATGCTGTAAGGTGCAATCATCTGGCACTTGTAATGGGTACACATCAGAGTGTGTGTGTACCTTTTCAGCCATGATGCATTGTTGGTGTTAGTAACACTAAGTGAATGTGTTCTCACATGCTGTATTCTGTTTGTGTTCCAGATCTCTGTGTGTCAGGAGGATGTGACCCTGCAGACATCACCAACAAGGGGTACGGCAGTGTAGTAACACATCGATCACATCATTGTCTGGGTACAGCTTATCTGCACACATTTCCCAGGTATGTGTAACAGTTCTTGCATGTGCATCACAGCTTATAGGGCTAAGGGGTTGGATCTCAGTCTATGGTGGTTGACATCAGCTCTAGTATAATGGGCAATGGTAAGTGTGGTGGGTAGAACACACCTCAGATTGCTAATGCCCTCAACCCCAGAGGATATTGTGTCAGCCACATACACAGAGAATACTGTTCACACACACACACACACACACACACACACACACACACACACACACACACACACACACACACACACACACACAGACACAAATGCACAGGATCACAGTTGCCAGTATTGTGTTTGGAACCCCAACCCATTAAGTTGTGGTACCACACTATTATGCAGTTATTGCAGGTGGCTCAGGACTACTAGTGTGATGAGTGTTACAAGGTACATGTAAGGTGAATAACATCACATGGCCTTTTGGAGTTTGGCAGTTGTGGCTGTACTGGGTGTGAGAGTACTCATAATAGTGTTGCATACAAGTCTACACACTCACACCCACTGTGCGCGCGCATGCACACACACACACACACACACACACACACACACACACACACACATACACAGACTTGCCAGTACTGAGATTAGCATACCAACCTATCTTATTATTCATACCATACTATTCCATACTGTTGCACATGGCTTATAGGGCTGAAGAGTGGCTACAGATACAACTATGGTTAATGTGAACAGCAGACCTCATACAGTAAACTTAAGAATGTGTACTGTGTGTACCAAGGCATAACATATGAATCCATGCCTATCCACTGGATGTCATTCACACACAAACAGACAATACTCTTGTCTCACACACATCTGCCTGGACTGAGATTAGAACCCAAATCTATTTATTGTTATTACACTGTTACTCATTTATCACACACACCACTGAGGTTATGGGTGACACCTGTCCAAAGTACTTCTAAGGTGTGGGATATCACCAGGCCTTGCAAATGATGACAATGGGTGATGTACTGGGTGAGAGAAGCCACAAAATACAGTAACCTACACATATACACACTTACACACACACACACACACACACACACACACACACACACACACACACACACACACACACACACACACACACACTCAAACACACACACACATTTGCCCGGACTCATATTAGAACCCCTAGTGATGCAGTTATTGGTATTATAGTGTTATGCAGTTACTGCACACACCACAGAGCTTATAGGTTGTGGAGTGTCCCAAGGTACCTATATAGTGAATAATATCTAGAGTACTTGTAGGGTATACCAATGGTACTTGTACTGGGTGAGACGGGCCACCAACTACTTTCACCCACATGTCTACACACTCACAAAAACTTTCAGACAAACTAATGCACACACAAACACACACACACACACACACACACACACACACACACACACACACACACACACACACACACGTGACAGTACTGAGATCCATAGGTTCAAAGAGTCACAGGTGTGTACATGGCAAATAGCCATGTTGGCTTTACAAGACTAGCCAATGGGAATACACTGGCATCATGCCACCTGATGATACTCTCCAGTGTGTCTACTGAGTATAGTCACTGGAGTGGACCCCAGGCTGGATATTCTATTCCCCATCCATTCCTCCTGATTTCTCTTGAAGAGGGCCAGTGATTTACTGGCTTGACATGTATGTGGCATCTATTCCATAGCATGGCCAGTCTCTGGGTTGTGAACCTGTCCCTCCAGCATGTCCTCTTGACTGTGAGGATGGGGTTGAGGCATTTAGGGTATGTTGTGTGGACATATTGGTTTCCTAGGATATAGGATTCCTGACAGGGTTAGGTCAGACATGGCTGTGTATGCCAGGGACAAATCACATCTAAGTAGCCAATATGAGACAGAGATTCATTGCAGTTGTTGGAGTCTGTCCATATGGGGCAAATGTGTAGTACCTAAGATCCTCTTTGTGAGGTACATTTGCAGCCTCTCCTGTTGTTGCTGGTGTCCAGTGAGAAACATGGCAAATGGGCCATAGTGCACATTAATTGGACTACTCAGGGGAGTGTACAGGAAAACACTGTCCGTTTACTTCTCATATTCAAAACCCTGAGTCAGGAGAAGTGACACATGGAAGGGCTATCAGAAGACACTGGCACTGTGGTGGTCACCATAGAGCTCACTGTTAACCTGAGTTCCCAGTTCTGTTATACCAACATCAGTGTTCAGTGGACTACCATCAATGTATACCTTTATTGGGGAATCATGTCGTACCCAAAGGGGATGCCTGCACATTATTTGGCATTGAGCTTATGTCCAGGGTTCTGACAACAGCTAAAGGTCTCAGAGAGGCCTTTGTGAAGGATGTCAACCTTACATTGGGGGGTAATAAGAGCACCCACCTTGTAGTCATCTGCAATCATTGTCAGCCAGGGTGTCTTTGATTGGGCTGGTCCTCAGAGGTGTAGATCCCAAACATGAGTGAGCTCAGGTACACAACATGTGGGACTTCACTTGTTACTGTTCAGAAGTCTGACATGGAGTCTACTGCTTTCACACTGTGGGTTCTGTGAGACGGTTTGCAGGCCACCTACTTATGTAGGCATGGTTGCCTACCTGAGTGTATTTGTGTATGATTCCTGAATGGGTGGGAGTGATATCCAAGGATTAGATGGGCAGACTATCTTGTTATCTATTCCATACTGTCACATAGTTATTGCACATGGCACAATGCTTACAGGGCTACAGAGTATCTACAGGTCCATCTACAGTGGATGACAACTGTGGGCCTTGTAGTGTACTGGGTAGGCAACAGCAAAAAGTAGCAAAACCCACCCCCAATGGATATGGTTCTCACATAAACACAACAACCCCTCACAGACAGGATACAATACTGTATACACACACACACACACACACACACACACACACACACACACACACACACACACACACACACACACACACACACTCCCAGATTGAGATTAGAACCCCTACCTATGTATTTATTGCTATTACAGTGTTACACATTTATAACACGTGCCACGGAGCTTATATGGTGAAGGTTGCCCAAAGGTATTTCTAAAGAGATGAACATCACCAGCCCTTGTAAAGTATGGTAATGGGTGATGTACTGGGTGAGAGAGGCCACAAAATACTTTAAAACTACAGATATACACACTTACACACACATTTGCCAGAATTGGTATTAGAACTTCTACCTATCTAGTTGTTTGTACTGTAGTGTTATGCAGTTATTGCACACACTACAGAGCTTATGGGGCTGATATTTGATACAAGGGGCTTCTAAGATGACTGATATCTGCAGGACTGCTAATGTTGGGAAAGAAGAAGTGTACTGCATTTGAATGGACCCAAGCGCTTTAACTTGCAAATACACACACACACACACACACACACACACACACACACACACACACACACACACACACACACACACACACACACACACACACACACACACACACACACACACACACACACACACACACACACATTACACACACCCTTTGATATTTAACAGGATTGAGATTAGAACTCCTACCTAATTAATTATATGTACTACAGTGCTACGCAGCTATCATACATGCCACAGAGCTTATGAAGGTGAAGCCTGATGAAAGGGGACTTCTAAGGTGACTGATATCTTCAGGACTGCTAGAGTTGGGAAAGGGGAGCTGTACTGAGTTTGAATAGACCCAAAAGCTTTAACTTCTAAACACACACACTTTGACAGCTGCCAGATTAGATCTCCTACCTAAATAGTCTTTTGTACTATAGTGTTACACAGTTATCGCATGTGTCACAGAACATAGGGGGCTTAGCTTTGATGAAAGGGACTTCTAAGGTGACTGATATCTGCAGGACTGCTAAAGAAGGTAAAGGGGAAGTGTACTGGGTTTGAATGGACACAAAAGCTTTAACTTGTAAGCACATACACTCGCGTGCACACACACACACCCACACACACAGACACACACACACACACTTTGACATTTGCCAAGCTTGAGAGTAGAACTCCTACCTAACTAGTTATATGTACTATAGTGTTCCACATTTATCGCACGTGCCACAGAGCTTATGGGGTTGAGGCCTGATGAAAAGGACTTCTAAGGTGACTGATATATGCAGGACTGCTAAAATAGGGAAAGGGGGAGTGCACTGCGTTTGAATGTACCCAAAAGTTTTAACTTCTAAACACAAACACTTTAACATTTGTCAGGGCTGAGATTAGAACTCCTACCTAATTAACTATTTGTACTACAGTGTTACACAGTTATCACATATGCCATAGAGCTTATAGGGTTATGACTTGATGAAAGCGACTTCTATGGTGACAGCCATCTTCAGGACTGCTACAGTAGGGCAAAGAGAAGTACACTGGGTGGGGAAGGTCTGTTCATTTCTAGATTCTACTGACATTTCTCTAACTGTATGAGCATGCCCAGTGTGACCTTCTATAGTACATGTGGGACTCCATTCCAGGGATTGTTGTACTCCAGTCTGGTTTGTTTTGTGCTACAGTCATGCCTCTCAACCTGTTGGTGCAGGATATCTAGAGATAGCCTATCAAAATGGGGAGACAATGGCTCATACAGTGATTGTGACTATTTCTCTCAGTAATGTATGAGTTGCTAGGGTTACAGGGCTTGTTTTAGCAGACATCTGCCATATATGCCATTTGACTCTGTCATGTATTGTTTCAGTACTTCATGACATACCTCCTCAGATCATCACAGTGATTTTCCAGAGGAATATAGGATAGATGATGCACACATCAAAATTATGGGCCAAATGCTACACATTCTTGCACAATCCAGCCTGTTGAGAGGTGTGCCTATGAACAATTGACTCCTGGTGCTGTGGAAACAGTCTAGCACCTTGGTGATATATTACAATGGTGGAATCTCTGTGCATTTCTGTTCTGGCCTGGTCTGATTTCCAGTCCATGGTTGAGTAATATAAGTTAGGATCAGGATGACAGGCAAACTCTGGATAGATTTGTAGGGGAAAAGATATGTGGGGGGGGTGTCCTGGGTCAGATATGTTTGCCTATAGCTACCCATACTTTGCATTAGGGTCTTCTCAATGGTTGACTGCACTTTGAGGGTCTTGTAATGTGTCAGATTGTTTGACCAGCCTGGAAGTCTGCACTTGTCTCACATATATGTATGTCCCACCTCATTTTGCTTGGATGGCCACATTTTGAGGTCAGGATGTTGCATAGGATGAGTGATCAGGGAAGGGTGTGTTACTCCCCATGGCTGTAGGCCAGGGTTCTGTGGGTGCAGACATGTCACCATCTTCCAGGGTTAGGACTGCTTGCAATGAGTGCATTCCCATGTTTAGACTCCTAGACCTGCCTGTCGATTGTACAAAGTATCACAGAATGTCCACATTCATGACTCATATATCTTGCTGGTTACCAAAACAAGTGTGGTTTTCAAGGAAAAGTGTCTTGTAAGTCACTCAGTACTGAAGTCAGATATTACTGACAGTTGACATTGCAGTTTCAGACTTTGTACCCATCGGACATTCCATGCTAATACAATCATTCCATTAACTTTATAACATTATTAGAGCAGTATTTCAAAGGTGTCCTCTTTGGACCTTTTTCACCCCATTATTCATGGCTTTGTCCAGATTTCTGGCTCTCTGACACTGACAGTTTATTTCTTAGCAGTTAGCGGCATGGCCTTTCTTTGCATTTTGTAGACTGTGTTATGTTGGTGTTATGGACCCCATGACACTCCCTAACAGTAGGTGAGGCATGGGCATTTGCCACAGCCCTGTAGGCCAGTTGTGATAGATGCAGGTCATCTTTGGCAAGGCAGTGGATTCTGATGATCATATGTTCCCAGGTTGCCAGCAGTGGACAACCCTGGGATGGCACCAGTAAGTTGACTGTGGGTGTCACTGACAATTGCTTTCTGTTTGTGTTGAGCCATCACTTTAGTTGATGGCTGGATACTGCTTAAAGCTAGGGACATGTTACTGCATTTCAATGGGACTATGGGGGATGACAAATATGTACTCAATAAACATTTGCAGAGACTGTGCAGATATTTGCTTAACATTTTAGTCCCATTTAGCACAGTGGTGGGCTTTATCTTTGAGACTATAGGCATAACAGTATCGACCACAGGTCAGATTGTTCTGGCATAAACATTTGTAGTTTCATACTTCTTATCTTTCAAAGCCATATTGCCACTGCCAGGCCTGCTGTGATATCACTGTGTAAAAGTATGTAGGTTGGGATTTCATGGATGTCACCACGTGGGGCCTTTGCCACACATTTCTGTATGGTTTTCTACAGCTGATCTGCTGGATGAGGCTGCGGGTGGGTGTGGGACCCCTACTTTGACATTCATGCATGTGACCTATGACCCCCATGTTATTTGGCTCACCACATATACTGCATGGTATTTGTCAACTACGGTGGTACTCATGGTGTGGGTAGGCCAGTACTGAGAATACACTTCCTGCTGTCCCACAGAGCTGTCAGTTGTTTGCTGCTATCACAGTAAGCCACCCCATTCCCTTGCATGCTTGCATCGATACTATAGATATGCTATCAGAACATTCCGCTCCATTCATTTATTTTGTTAAGGATATTGACTTACCTTGTGACTGAGGCTGTTGTGAGGATGACTATGTTGGATGCACACAGTACACTGCATATACATGGTAAGGTATAGGTGGCATGATGCTTGGCATCCATTTTACTGTGTGTGCATGTCAGAGAGAGAGAGAGAGATCAGTCCTTGGACCCCTACAGTGTCAGTGTATGTGCTACGTGTTGCCTCTTTGCCAAGGACAGGGCATACTGGGCATGCCTCCATCTGCCTAAAGGGGCAGGCTCTGGATGTTTTTCCTCCAAATCCATCTGTGCATGTGGAGACCTTGGCAATGATGGGGGCTGTATGGTGCTTTCCCCATTCTGTTCTTGCTGCAGCTGTTTCCACAGGATCATATTGCATAGCATGGCACATACTATGAACATGTGTGCACATGTGGCTGGAGAGTACTGCAAGGCTCCACCAGATATGTCAAGGCAGCAGAACCATGACTTGAGCATCCTAAACACATGCTCTAATGATCCTGGTTTGTGCATGTGACTCGTTATAGCATTCTTGCGTGGATGTATGTGTGTGCATTTCTGATGGATGTCATCAGCCATGGCTCCAGTGTGTAGAAAGCATCCCTCACCACATGGCCATATGGGATGTCCCACAGGCAAACACCTGGTTCATTTGTGATGAATAGCAAATGTGGGAGTTGTGATAGCTTCCAGGGCTGCCAGCATACACATTCATGATAATGCCCTGGGCATTGCATACAACCTGGCAGTTGGAGTGGAACCCCTTGTGGTTTAGGTAGACCCTACCCTAGTCACTGGGTGGTGCTTTGGTGTGGATGTGGGTGCAGTCTATGGCACCCAGTACCTTCAAGTATTCTGCTACATGGTGGAAGAGACACATATTGCTGGTCCTCTCCTCACAGGTGCTGGGGAAGTAAATGTGCTCTGTGGCATGTGATCACATGGCATCCAGGAACTGGTGGAGTATCCTGGTCGCAGATGCCTGTGAGACCCACATGATATCCCCAGTTGGTCTTTGGAAAGTACCTGTAGCTTGTATTCTTAAGGCTACACATACCTTGGTATCCACTGGGATGGGTTCCCCTCTGTTGGTTCTGGGTCTGAGGTGAGTCCAGCACAGCTCAATAAGTTGCTGAAGTATTTCCCTGTCCACCCTGTAGTGCTCTACTATCTTCAGATCATGTATCCCCTGGTAAGTTACCCTGGGTCTAAACACTCTTCTCCTCCTTCCCGGTCTGAGTTGGTTGTCAGCATTATGCTCCTCACCACCCTCAATCTCAACCACATACTGATAGATCAAAACAACAGCAGCCCTTAACATGTTTTGTTAGTTTTGTCAGTTTAAAATTCCCCCAAATATGTACACCAGTGGTGTAGAGTTTGTGGGAAAAAACAGACTGTAAGGTGTTTGCATAGTTTATAGTAGTGTGCTGGGATTCAGCCTGTGTAATTGACTGATTCTGATATATTCCACCTGCCAGCTATGGTAGTTCTCCTTGATTGCCTTCCTTCTTCTGTTCCCCCTTCCCATTTCCTCCCCATTTAAGCCCTGATGCATGCTGCGCATACTCAGTCCTCAAATGTAAAGAGTTCTGGTATTCCTGTTTTTTTATTGTTTTGTTTTGTTTGTTTTAGGCCCGGTGTGTGCCGCACACACCTGTTTAACTGAAGTAAACACTTAAGCAGAACTGGCCCTTCCCTGCATGTGAACAAGCTCTGTATTTCATGGAATAATACAAAACAGCCTCAGACACACTCCGTACCTTAGCTGTGCTTAGCTAAGGGCAAACACAGGCCACTGAGCTCCAATGTGCTTACAGCAAGGATGACCCCCCCCCCCTTTTCATGTTAGCTGTCCTCCTGTCTCTATGGTGGTGTTAGAGCACCTACAATGTTAGGTGCAGTCTGACACTTAGAAGAAATTTGTGATTCAGTATAAATCCCCTCATTTGCATACACCACTGCCTTACTCCATAGTTACCACACTTATAGGTTCATAGGTTCATAGGTTGGTACTGGGCTATCTGCCCGAAGGCATATATTAGCCCAGCCACGTTGTGCGGTATTCACCTCCCCTTTAGTAGTTCCCTAGACCCTTGTACTAGCAGCTAGTACCCTTGGCCCCTATCTAGTAGTGCTGTTGGTGTGATCCCCGGTGTGAACTTTCTGTTACCCATCCACTCATCAAGGTTCCTCTTGAAGAGTGATAGTGAGGGGCTCTGTCTTATGTAGATCGGGACCCTGTTCCATAGTAAGGGAAGTCTCTGCTAAGGGAATCTATCCCTCCAGCATGTTCTATTCATTGTTGTGTTGAGGTTTATATCCCTAGAGCATGTAGCTTGAGTAGATTTGGTTTTGCTAAGATGGAGCATGTTCACCAATTCTGGGTTGGACATGGCTCTGTACATTAGACAGAGATTGCCTCTGAGAAGGCGGTATGCAACAGAGAACAGTTTTAGCTTTTTCAATCGTGCTGCATAGGGCAACTGTTTGAGGCCAGTAATCCTTTTGGTTAGGTACCTCTGTAGTCTCTCCAGCTGCTGGAGATGTCTAGCCAGGTACATTCCAGTTGGTGCATTGTACTCAATAATGGGTCTGATGAGGGAAGAGTAGAGGGGCACCATTACATCCTTAGATCTTGATGCGAACCCTTTCATGATCAGATGGGTCACATAGAAGGATTTTCTAACCACTTTGGCAACATGGTTATCAAAGGAAAGCTGACTATCTACTTGTGTCCCTAGATCCCTTATTTCGTCTTCAGATTTCAGGGAATTACCTCCTATGTTGTAGTTTGCAGGTACTCTGTTTTTTCCAAAGGGGATTACTACGCATTTTTTTTTGCATTTAGCTTGAGACTATGGCTTTGACACCATGCATCAGTCTCATTTAGGCCCTTCTGGAGGATCTCTATGTCGGCCGGAGACTCTTTTTTAGCACCCAATTTGCAGTTGTCCACAAACTTAGTCAGCCACAGCCCTTCCGTGCTTGCCTGTACTTCTGAGAAGTATATGCCAAACAGGAGAGGCCCCAGGACAGAGCCCTGAGGCACACCACTCATTACTGGTCTGGATTCGGACATAGATCCCGCTACTCTTACTTTATGGACTCTGTCTGAGAGCCATTTTGCAATCCATCTTGTGATGTAAGGGTTTATGCCCAGGCTGGTGAGCTTATCAATAATACCTGAATGGGGAATGGTGTCAAATGCTTTACACTGGGCCTTTCCCCTTAACAACCACTATTCCCTGGTATTTTTTTCATTCTGCATGCCATTGACTATAATGGCAAAATGCAGATTTCTGTAAAAATTGATTTTTCCCCATCTTTTTATTTTCGGCACAATCCCGTTTGCACACTGCTGCCCTATTGACCGAGATTGGCCAAAAAAAAAGTTTTATTTTAAAAAATTAAAACAATTTATCATGTCAATGGCCATATATGTGGTCATTGGAATGCCTAATAAATATAATACATGCTTTATTTCACGCTGTCATGCCTCCGTTTTTTAATTTGCAGAAATCTGTTCAGCTAGTAACTGAACACATTGTTGCTTCTTACACTATTCCTGCACAGACACCTGCCTGCTTGCTGAATCACTGATTCACCTCATTTGCATAGTTTTCACCAGCAAATGAGGTAATTGGCATTAGGCAGTGGTGCCCGTGTAGGAATAGGGTAGGAGTGCCTGTGCATGTTGAAATACACATTACCCAAACAGTAAAGTCTGTTAACAAAAAACTAGGATCTATGTACAGAATTAAAAACTTCCTAACTCCCACTACCAAATTAACTATTGCCCGTACCCATCTCCTCTCTTCCCTCCTCTATGCTTCCCCGATCCTCTCTTTTCTCAATAAACGTGAACTTAACATGCTCTCTCTTGCCTACAACCACATTGCCAGATTTATTACAGGTTCCCCTTATCGAACCCATCATTGCCTTAACCTGAGGAAACTTGGATGGTTGGAACTGCCAAATCTCCTCAAACTTAGCCAACTCGCGAAGCTTATAAAATAATCAACCATCCTGATAGAACTCCTCACTGTGCAGAATTCTGACTCCATATACTAACCTCAACAGTCTCCGATCATCAAACAGCATCCAGATCCTAACTATTAAAGCAAAAAACTTAGGTGGGGATGCCCTCTACGCCAATTCCATTGGCAAGCAGTGGAACTCCTTGCCAAACAACCTTAGACTTACTACTTCGCTCAATCAGTTCAAATTTAACCTTAAAGAATATCTCTCCACACAATGGATATGCCCATGTCGTGAACCTGACTAACTACATATCTCATACCTTCTAGTCCCATATCCCTAGCCCATTTCCCTAATTGCAGATCTCTAAAATCTCTCTTTCCTTATAACAATTTAGGAAGATTCTCCGATTTCAGTCTATTTTCCAGTAATATAACAAAATCAATGTTTTGTGTATAACCTCCTGTCTGTCCTTGTCTTATATAACATCTATGTAATTTTTCATTCCTGCATATGTAATCTATATTCTCTTTGTAGTAACTATACTTTGAATTTTGTAATTTAAACATGTACTTCCATTTTGTATTGGAGCTTTTCTCCTCGGGCCTCTACTGAAAACGGATATGTATCCAGCTAGACCAGCCCGGTTAACAAATGTAAAATAAATAAAATAAATAATAAATATGTCCCGGGAGCCCTTTAATGAATCGCTCAGCGGCCATATTCCGTGCAGCAGTTGCTACACTATTCCTACACACCCTGTAGGGTTTAATGAATTCCAAGGAGTCTATTTCCAGTCAAACATCCTTTATTAAGCACAATAAATCCTATGGGTCTCCTAATTTATGGAAGTTCATTTTAATTCTTATGCTTCCACAACTAATGGGAACCTTGTAGATCTAATTTAGTACTGGCCAATCTCATTTCTTTGCTATGTAGGCTAGAAAAATAGGAGGTGGTCCATGTGATCTCACCTATCCTGACAAGGCTGGTGTTATATCAGACAGGTAAGCATAAGATTGTTTGAGAAAGAACAAATCCACCAGGAATGACTTCTTTTGTAAAAATGAAGTTTGTGCTATTGACAGGCTAGTTTGGTCTTACCTATTTGTGGTGATGACAGATTAGTCTTTTTCAGGCATTACAAGCTGTACACCTCCAGAAATTGCATTTCACACTGGGAGAAGCCAAGTGTGCCCACTTTTATTGCAGTTGCGATTATTCATAGTTATCTAGAAATCTGCTGTTTAAACTTGCAGCCTTACATAGTAACTGCAGTCCATTTTATGATTCCGTTTATTTTGCTAATGATTGAATGCACATATTCTCTCTACCATCAAATGACAGTCTTCTTGAAGCCTAGGATATTTTAAGAATATTTGTGGAACATTTTCGTTTTAATGTTAGATCTGCCAAAACTAAAACTTTCTGTGTAGCTTACCACATACAGCTAAACTGACAAGTTATCTTTGTAGTCACTTGATCAATGCTTTTAAACAGATGTTAGCAGTCTGTATTATATATTGGAAAACTGTCTTGATAATGTTACACAGAACTGGTTGCAGTACAGAGATGCTTCAAAAAATCTGATCTGCCTCAAAATGATATTATTACCTCAGCTAATGTGTTCTAAGATGGTCTCATTTATATGGATTCATATGGCCATAATGAACAAGTGGACCAAATCAATGAATAACATTTCTGAGTGCATGGAAAACTTAACATTAGAATGTAATAATGGCAGGGAGTCAACATGAAGGAGATGCAATATATTGATGGACATCTCTATTTACTGATGATTAAATCACATGTTTTTCCATTATGTGTGGCTCCTCCTAGGGCTGAAGTTATGCTTTTGGATTCTTGTCATGGCACAAATGAATGGAATATGTTTCATACCTTGAAACTGCTTCATTGGATACCTCTCCCCAAAGAAAAGTTCACAAAGTTGTCAAAAAGGTTTCCATTTTTACAAGATATTATTTTAGAACTATATGGATATTTAACATATTCACTCATGGTTCATTTCAATTAGCTGTACTCCTATTACTTATGTTTCACTTAGGAGCCAATAAAGACCAAGGCTAAGACCTTGTGAAAGTATATCCAAATGCTGGAGTAATTTTTGATCTTCACATCATCAGAAAAGGCAGAATTCTTGCTTTCCAAGAAGTGCAGTCAAAATTTCAGTTGAGATTAGTGAAAGGCTCATTTGTACTAGTGTACATTTTTTTAACAGCATAACTGGCATAAATATCAAGCACACAGCCAAGTTATGGTTTTGCTTTTGGTGACAATGATTATTATATAGAATAAGTGGCTCTCTAGCTCAAAATTCACAAACTGTATGGGATATAACCAACCCACAAACATAAAGGTTTGAGCAAAAGGTTATGAATTACGGCCAGATGGAAGTCATGTCATCCCCAAAAGACTTTTATGTATTGTGCCTTTGCAGTGACTAGATCATCACCAGTACCCTATGTTTGGTGTTAACATTTATAACTCTGTAACACCTAACATGAGCATTTCAGGGTCACTCTGAATATTGAATGATGATGCCCTACCAATAGTTTGGGTGACTGATATAGCTTCTTTCTGTGGAGAAATAGAGACGGTGTATTGGATATTTAGGGGGAATATATCCTTGATGGTTTTCTGTTAAAGTCTCCAAGGTTGCCTTATCTAATTATTTCAAAATTTTATAGGTGAGATCACTTTAAGGATTACTATTATTTACATAGAAGTATATTACCAAGAGATATAAATGTATGACTCCTCATCGTTTTCAGGAATGGCCATATTTAGTACAATAAAAGAAGCCACAGACTTTCTTTGTTGTGAAAATGCAGTGTACAAAACAACTAGATTATTTTATTTCCATTGTCACATAAATGGACAGTTGTGCCCTCACTGGCCACCTTAATGTCTGTCAAAATATATAGGATTTTCAATTTTTCATTTATTATGTGTTGTACTGGTAAGAGCTGACAAACACCAGTACTTATTTTCTGATGATTCTGTATCGAGGCTATATTTTGGGTGCTTTGCTTAGTCTCGTAAAGTGTACAAGTAGAGAGTAAATGGATCAATCTTAGAGCTGTACTCATAATATTAAACCTCTGAGCTATACTGCCAGAATCCAGAAAATACATCCTATTGTACTCTTATTGTTTTAATCCCAAACAGTTTATATAGTTATCACATTATTTTTTTCAAATGTTTCCCACTCGTCCTCTACTGTTTTCATTAAGGAATGTGAAAAATCAAAGGTTACATTAGACAGTTATTTTCACATTCTTAATTGTTTAACAATTCAGACATGTTTAACTAACAAGGTTATTTCTACAAAAAAAATCTGTTGTACAATTTACTTTTCATCTCTTTCATGTTGCATGCACATAAAAGCACATGCATATATAAGCGAAACACTGTGGATCAGATGAGTGTGATTTACTGTATGCATATTAGAAGCAACGTTAATAAAAATGCTGTACTATATGAGAAAATTGTAATTTGTGTTTTGCTGAAAGTGTAATAACCATACAGTTTAGATGTTTGATAGTATGTACTTAGCTATATGTGCTGCTTCTGCTACTCTTCTATTGCCTAATATCTTTCTATTTTCATCCCATTTTAAATATTACCCAAACTACCTGACCAATTAACTACCACCAAGAGTGTACGGCCCTAAGCTTCAAGCGGTAATCAAAACAGCCCTGTCCACTCAAGACTTAGTAATTGTATGCCATAGCTTTGTTATACAGCTATTTCTACTTTTTGCTATTCTTGCAACTTTATATGGAGCACGCCACTACAGAACCTCTGAAAGGGCCATCCCCCCACTTTTGTTTCCTACTTATCTGTTGGACTCCTACTTTTAAAAGAATCTTACCCCACTATATGCCTCCCCACTGCTTAAAACCATCCCTCATACTGTTGTAGTACAGTGTGTTAACATACTTTAAATAAATGGATCTTTAAACCCTTTTTTTTTTGTTTTTAACATTCAGTTTGCCCACACATACTGTTCCTCCTACCTTGGCCTTCTGCTTGTGGTGATTGTTTTTTTCACCACACTTGTAGGCGGGTGCAACCCTGCTCCATTCACCCTCTGTTTTGCTCCAGGCTCACTTCGCTCCCCTACCCTACCCCATTCCCATACACCCCTACTTCCTCTAGATTTATACTTCCTGTAACTCCATCCCCTAGATTACAGACCAACACATCCCCCTACTTTCTTACTGTCACTCCCCCTTCCCTACCTCCCCCTCTCCAAATTACTCAACTCCACCCATCCCCTATTCTTATTATTTAATACTATCCCACAGTTCCCTCCTATTCTAGCTATGTACCACACACCACATCTTTCATCAACCTTACTTATCCTTACTTCTTTACTACTACTATCGCTAACCACCTCCACTCAGTCTAAAATTAATATTTCACCCCATAATCCTCAACACTTACCACTCACTCACATGATAACAAAAGTAACAACTCTAACATCTCTCCATCCCTATTAGTAAACAACACCCTATGCTCAGTCAAACCACACCTCACACCCACTACCAATAAACTGAAATTAACACTAAATACCCCACAGTCACCATCACAAAAACAACCCAACCACACACTCTACTCCATATCCTCATAGTATTACCCCAATGAGGAGATGTTCACCCCAACCTTGGACCACAGAACTTACCCAAAACTTCCCACCACCCTAAAGCCCACGGTTTATATTTTGCAACTATGAAAGCTCAAAGCCTTTGCAACAAGATCACAGAATTCCAATCATGGGTCAGCCACCACTCTCCAGATATAATAACAATTACTGAAACATGGCTCAAAGTGCATCTACCAGACTCTGAAATCCTTCCCAAAAGGCTACAACATTATACGCAAAGATAGGGTACAGAAAAAAGGAGGGGGCATATCCCTAATATATAGGGACTCCTTAACAATAAATATTCATCCAACTCTTGCCCCCCACTATTGTTTGTCTAGACATCTTACTGGCATCCCTCCACATAAATTCTAACAAACATCTCTGCATTGTCTCCATTTATATTCCCCTGGCCATAACATAACCTACTTAGAAGACTTCCTAGGATGGATCAACCATACTATCCACAAGAAACCATCATTCTAGGAGATACTAACATTAACTGCCATAATCTAACCTCCAAAGCTCCTAACACTAACATTAATCTCCACAGTTTCACTCAACTTGTCACTGACCCTACACGTGCATTAAATACCCCAGCTGAAGACATATTAGACTGGATCATACTATCCCATCCCCACTACTGTACCAATACCAGTACCCTCTGTAACACCCTAAGTGACCACCTACCTGCATACACCCACAGAACCCATTTACACATCCCCAAATCTCACACATACAAATCAATTAGGAACATTGCCCACTTTAACCAAGAAACATTTATAACTACCCTTCAAGCTCATAACTGGTCCCTAGTAAAATGACTACCCCTAGATGATGCTTTACAATACTTTACTAATATCTTTTTGAACATACTAAATACCCTTGCACCTCTTCGTACCAAATGCTCAAAACCAAACCATGCCCCCTGGTTGACTAAGCATACCAAACAAACCCTCTTGGACAGAGACAAAGCCTGGAAAACTTGGAAAAAATTCAGGACCATAGAAAATGAACTAAACTATAAAAAACTTAGAAATGGTACAAGAAAACATCATAATTGATAAGAAAACCTACTCCTCTAAACTCTCCTACCAAAATACAAAACCCCACAAAATTCTGGAAATCCATATTCTCCCTTCTGAATTCAGGTAATATTCAAAATCCATCACCCGCTCCTGACAAAAACTCTCTCCAGATAGCCCATATATTCAATAACCACTTTATTGACACCATCCAAAAACTAATCAAGGACTCACCCTCTAAAATAAATCCCATTACTAGCATTACTCCCATAGACCCCATAACCACCACAAATAATTCACTAGTTAATTAATCATTCTCACTCCAACCCGTGCCTACATCCCTAGTTCAAAAATTAATAACCAAATTAAAACCCTGCTCACTCTCTGCTAATGACTTACCACCAGAATACCAATAGAAAAAACATCTAGGGAAATGAAGCGTTTTCTTTCAGCTTTAATCCAACAATAAAAACACCAGCTTAAAACTGTAGCGATTAAACATAGTAAATCTCATACACGTTTTTCGTCACAGTAAGAATGTAACTTCATCAGATAATACATACAATCCAGAACCCCTTACTATTTATACTGCTGTGTTTCCCAATTAATCTGTTCCAACCAATAAAAATAGAGCCTACATTTCAAATTACATTCAAAAATTATCTTGCTGAAAGCTTTCATTAAACTTATAACATAAAAAATTATAAAAGCCAGTGTAAAAGCCAGTTTAAAAACAATTCATATTTGTTAAAACCTTGTAAAATCATTAAAACCTTTGATTTCTATGGGAAATTTAAAACCTGATTTTAATAAAACATAGTTTATAAAGATTTTCTTATTTTGAACCATAAATAATATTTGTTGTGCCAAATGAAGAAGTAGTTTAGCTCCCTCTTGTGGCAGACATTAAAATCACTATTAAAGGACAAAAGACAGAAAAGAAAGAGTATGTGCAAACTATAATGTGTTAGTTAAATGAGAGAATAAATAAACATGACTTGTGCACTAAAAATGAATAAATGAGCTCCAAAAATATATATATATATATAATGTTTGGTTGAATTTAATCCTTTCCCTATATTTTGTGGGTCCTTCTATAGTGGCAAGATGGAGCGAAAGCTCAAGAGAAGGATTTATGAACATTTAAATGATATTAAGATCAAAAAAGAGACTAACACTTTATACAAACATAGTATAGAATGTAGGGAAGCCAAATTCTCCTTTTTTTGTTTTAGAGGGGGTGAAAAAAGACATTAGGGGAGGCCTTTGGGAGGAGAAGATTGAATATAAACAGATGTGGTGGCAATTAACATTAGAAGCTTCTTCCCCCCTAGCCTAAATGATACTATTTCTATTAAATCTTTGCTTAAAATGAGAGCTGCCAAATTGTAAATTAAACCAAACACTATATATATATTTTCTGGAGCTCACCTATTAATTTTTAGTATACAAGTCATATTTATTTATTTTGTCATTTAACTAACACATTATGGTTTGCACATACTCTTTCTTTTCTTTCTTTTGTCCTTTAATAGTGATTTTAATGTCTGCCACAAGAGGGAGCTAAACTACTTCTTCATTTAGCACAACAAATATTTATGTTTCGAAATAAGAAAAGCTTTATAAACTATGTTTTATTAAAATCAAGTTTTAAATTTCCCATTGGAATCAAAAGTTTTAATGATTTTACTAGGTTTTAACAAATATGAATTGTTTTTAAACTGGCTTTTATAATTTTTTATGTTATAAGTTTATTGAAAGCTTTCAGCAAGATCATTTTTGAATGTAATTTGAAATGTGGGCTCTATTTTTATTGGTTGGAACATATTAGTTGGGAAACACAGCAGTATAAATAGTAAGGGGTTCTGGATTGTATGTATTATCTGATGATGTTACAGTCTTACTGTGACGAAAAATGTGTATGAGATTTACTACGTTTAATCGCTACAGTTTTAAGCTGATGTTTTTATTGTTGGATTAAAGCTGAAAGAGAATGCTTAAATTCCCTGGATGTTTTTTCTATTGGTTTTTGGTGTCGTCTAACCATTATTTGCTGTTTGCGTTGTGTTCTGAGTTTCTGATAGCAGCATGGCAGGGGAATCGGAAGCCATTGCTCCTGGAGGCTTAACCAACATTAGAGAGGAGGTGGGACATTTTCACAAATGTGTTGGCCAGCTAACTCAATTGATAGAGCTCATGATGCCTGTTAGCCAATCTCTGGTTGAATTTATGAATTGCACAAAGGAGAGGGCATGTGAAGCAAGAGCAGAGACATGTACAGCAAAACTGCCCATTTCACAATGGAATGGAGGGAAATGCAAACATGATTCCAAAGATGTTGGCATTTCCAATGGATGTAGTGAACAGGATTTTATTGATACCCCAGTTATTTTAAGGTAACAAACCACACCCGATGGAGGAGAAGGTTGTTTAGGCATCGCTATTCCACCAGGACAGGGTGTACGCTCGTATGCAGGAGCGGTTAACCATAATGACAGTGGACTGAGAGACTGGCTTCAGGTTAGCTTTACCAGTAAATTTAGTGATAACGTGAATCAAGCACCTGAAGTCAATGAGTCTTATAGTAACAAATTAGATATGTTGTCAAAATACATGTTGAAATACAGAAATTTAGAGATTGAAAATGCATATTTGAAATGTATAGATAAAGAAGTAGTGCCTAAGGGTTTAAGAATTTATAAGTTCCCTAACAATGTTATAGAAGGTAGTGACTACCACAAAGATTTGCTTGAGTTGTTAAATAAATGTCGTTTAGACATTTTGAAACTTATGATTAAAAAAAATGAAAGGGCTAAGGATAAATTGAACAAACAAATTGATGTATTGGACAAATGTATTAGGAATGATTTAATATTTGGTATTGAGAATGAAAAAAATAAATATTACAAGATAAAAGACAGTATTGATGCAAAGTGTATGGAATTAGTAAACAGAAAAGTAAGAAAGCTAGAAAGAGACCTTCGTGAATATCAGAACAACACGTTACCCAAAACCATATAACAATAAATTCTTTAACAAAGGGGATGTTGGACAGAATATAGTTTATGGGAATGATAGGGAAATAACAAGTGTTGGTGAAAACATGAATGAATTGGATGAATTTGAGGAACAAAGACCCCTTCGTAGATCGGAAAGAATAAAAAATATGGTGGACTTTAACCACCAACATCAGAATTTTAAGAAGGGTTCTAAACAGAACCAACATTTTCAGTGGAGAGGTGGGAGGAAGGACAGATATTAAATAAGGATGAAATATTATATACCCCACCTCTGAAATTATGGTAGATGAAGTAATGGAAAATAAATATTCTTTCAATAACTTCACTATTTATAATTTTAGTCCTTTAAATCTGGAGCATGAACATTTCACTTTACTGTCTAAAAGTCTTAAATATATTCCTAGGAAAAAGGGAGATATAGCTATGCCCTTGTGGATGTCAAAACGTTTCTTAGGAAAATTAATCTGGGTTTACTTGTTAATCAAGAGTACAATATTAATTCAAAGGAGCTATATAAACAAAGTACTTTTAACCCTCCATTGCACCCCCAATTAAAAAACTTGGAAAAAATTATTTAGAAGGAAATTAGGAATGAGTTTCAACATATTTATTTTAAAGGAAATTTAAGTGAAAAGGAAAAACAAATATTAAATAACTTAAGAAGGGACAAAGAAATTAGGGTAATAAAACCCGATAACAGGGGAGGGATGGTTCTCATGGATAACATGGTATATGAAGGTAAAATGAATAACATATTAAAAGATACCAAGAGATATGCCATAGTTTCTAAAATGAAATAAATATTGGCTACAGAAAAATTGATATAGTTCTTAAGGACCTTCTACTAGAAGGATTAATAAATCAAAAAACATTTAATTATCTTATAGTAGAGAAACCAAAAATTCTGTCTGTGTTCGGGATTCCTAAGTTTCATAAAAACGAAAGAGAACCCCCACTGAGATTGATAGTATCCGCAGATGGTTCCAAGACATTACTCTTAGCCAAATATATTGATAATAAACTTAAGGAAATATGGCTAAAGAGGAAAAATATATTGAGGGATTCCTGGGACCTACTTAAAGAAATAGACAACAGTTTGTTTTATGTCGAACACTGCTTTTGTTACTATTGATGTTGTAGATCTCTTTTCTAGTATTCCACATCTAGAAGGTTTACAAATGTTAGAAGAAGTTTTATTTGAGGACACTGACATTAATAATGAAGAAAGACTAACATGTTTATACCTTATGGACATAGTTTTAAAACACAATTATTTGTTCTTTAATGGTGAATTTTACCATCAAACTAAAGGGGTCACAATGGGGACGACTTGACCACTTATGCAAACCTAGTTTTAGCTAGATGGGAGGAGAAATTTGTATTGAATTCTCCTTTTGAAAATTCATGGTATCTCTATAAGCATTTTCTGGATGATATATATATCTTTTGGACAGGAGACATAAGAGGCAATTACAGATTTTTTGGAAATGTTAAAAAAACTACAATCTTTCTTGATTTTACATGGAATATAAGGGAAGACACTCTTCAATATTTGGATATAGAAATATATAAAAAAGAAGGAGATTCCATTCAGAAGTATTCAGAAAAGCTACGCAATCAAATTCATATTTACATTTAATAGTGCTCACCCTTTCCATTGTAAGAAAAATATAGTGAAAGGACAATTCGTTAGGGGGAGCCATATGACATCAGATGAGAGTGAATTTTATAAAGAGTTAGACCTCCTCACTAAGATGTTTAAGGAAAGAGACTACCCCGAGGAAATGTTAAACAACTTAAGGAAAGACGTGTGCACAAAAAGGGAATCATATTTTAAACTGTTTCTATGTGAGAAGAATGAAAATAATAACATTCATTTAGAAAAATTTTGTAATGGAGCTCAGGTCACTAATGATTTTAATCAGGCTATGCTTATGGAATTCAATGCAAGTGCCCTGCATATTAGAAAAATAATAGAAAGGGAATGGATAAGATTTGTAGAAATTACAGACCTTAAAGGGCTCCCTCCAAGAGATTTGAAGTTTGTCTATAGGAATTCGGTTACTCTAAAAAGTTTGCTGGAGAATGCAATAGAAAACAATGATCAACAAAGAATAGGTACATATAAATGTGGCTGCTGCAGTCAATGTGAATATATAATTAATAAGAGTGAAGTTACACTGGTCTGCAGAGGGAAACACTTAAAAAGCAAGGGATTTTTTAATTGCGAATCCCTAGGGTTGGTATATCTTGCTTTATGTGAATTTTATGGGTCCTTCTATAATGGAAAGACCGAGTGAAAGCTCAAGAGAAGGATTTACGAACATTTAAATGATATTAAGATCAAAAAAGAGACTAACACTTTGTACAAACATAGTATAGAATGTAGGGAAGCCAAATTCTCCTTTTTTTGTTTTAGAGGGGGTGAAAAAAGACATCAGGGGAGGCCTTTGGGAGGAGAAGTTCGAATATAAAGAGATGTGGTGGCAATTAACATTAGAAGCTTCTTCCCCCCCGGCCTAAATGATACTACTTCTATTAAATCTTTGCTTAAAATGAGAGCTGCCAAATTGTAAATTAAACCAAACATTATATATACATATTTTGGAGCTCACTTATGAATTTTTAGTACACAAATCATGTTTATTTATTCTCTCATTTAACTAACACATTATGGTTTGCAAATACTCTTTATTTTCTTTCTTTTGTCCTTTAATAGTGATTTTAATGTCTGCCACAAGAGGGAGCTAAACTACTTCTTCATTTAGCACAACAAATATTTATGTTTCGAAATAAGAAAAGCATTATAAAGTATGTTTTATTAAAATCAAGTTTTAAATTTCCCATTGGAATCAAAAGTTTTAATGATTTTACAAGGTTTTAACAAATATGAATTGTTTTTAAACTGGCTTTTACAATTTTTTATGTTATAAGTTTAATGAAAGCATTCAGCAAGATCATTTTTGAATGTAATTTGAAATGTAGGCTCTATTTTTATTGGTTGGAACAAATTAATTGGGAAACACAGCAGTATAAATAGTAAGGGGTTCTGGATTGTATGTATTATCTGATGAAGTTACAGTCTTACTGTGATGAAAAATGTGTATGAGATTTACTACATTTAGTCGCTACTGTTTTAAGTTGGTGTTTTTAATTGTTGGATTAAAGCTGAAAGAGAATGCTTCATTTCCCTGGATGGTTTATCTATTGGCTTTTGGTGTCATCTAACCATTATCTGCTGTTACCACCAGAATACCTACGACTAGCAGCCAAGGCTATAACCTACCCATCATAATTTTTATTAACCACTCTATCACTGAATCATATGTCCCCCTACTATGGAAACATCCATTATTACCCCACTTCACAAATGAGGTAATGCCCATGATCTCTCAAACTACCAACATATCTCCATTCTATCCCCACTGTCACAAATCCTAGACAAAATGTATTCAGACCCAACTACTCAAACACCTCATCAATAATAACCTCTTATCTGCCGCACAACATGGCTTCCACCCAGGCCATAGTACAATCTCAGCTTTACTCTCCTTTAGTGATACTGTGAACAAAGCTCTTGATGCTGGTCTACCCACTTCTGTACTCCTGCTAGACCTCTCAAAAGTTTTCTACACAGTATCTCACCCTAAGTTTCTGCAACAGCTAGACAAACTGGTTTGCTCCCAAAGGGTAATAACCTTGTTTTCCTCCTACCTAAACAACAGACAGCAATCAGTTAAATGGCAAAACCATCAATCTGATTACTTTGCAGGCAACACAGGTTTCCCACAAGGATCCATTTTAGGACCACTACTCTTCAATATATTTATTAATGACCTAAATAATGCCTTCCATCAAAGCATAACAATTCAATATGCAGATGATGCAGCTATCATCTCATCCTCCAATAATTTCTCTAACCTTCAAAAAATCATCCAAGCTGCTTTCTCCTCTATAGAAACTTGGCTGTATGACTCTCAACTAATGCTTAACCCCCCAAGAAACTAAGCTATTATCCTCATCAAAACCTCCAACTACAGAATTCAAAATGTTCTCACGTAACAAAATTGAAATAGAACAGGCACAATCCACAAAACTTCTAGGAGTTACTATTGACAATAAACTTTCTTTTGAACAACATACTCAACACAGTAAAAAAAACTCACTTCAAACTGGCAAATTATACCAACACAAACTTTACCTTGATAAACAAACTAGGATCAAATTAGCTAACACCCTGCTTATTCCATCTCTTACATATGGGAGCCCCATTTTCACCAATTTCCATACATCACTCAGTAACAAGCTACAACAATGCTACTATAAGATAGCAAAATTTGCATCTAACTTGTCTAACCGCTCACACCACTGCAACGCTTTCTCAAACCTATCCTGGCTAGAATTTCACCACTATCTCTTGCTTACTCAACTAACTACTGCCCATAAATTAATTGTCCATCCCGATAAATGGCCAGCTCTCTAATCCATATTGCACACATACACCCCCACTCGATCACTCCGCTCTTCAGAGAGAACCCTTCTAAGCATAGTTAAACCCAACAAGAGAGCAGGAGAATGCCTGTATTCCTACAACATAGCCAAAATTTGGAATACCCTCCCCTCTTCCATTACCCAACTAGACTCCCTGAAGTAAAGCTGCACTAAAAGCCTTCTTTTTAAATAATCCTAGCTGTACATGTGAAATACAGTGTAAGCCCCCTTAATCCCATAACTTATTTCAACTATAATCCTTCCCTTCTAACACCTCTGATTTTCAATCAACTCCATTGAATAAAACTATTTTATCATTTGTCCATTACTATTTGCTTTTCTCTATGATATAGTTTAGCTGTGATATGGTGCTTGTATAGTACATTGTATAACATATGTTTTGCAATTATATTTTTCTGTAATATTATTTTTTTTTCTTAACTGTAGAGCCTTTCTCCCCAGACCTGTACTTTTTATACTGTATGATATTTTGATTTTGGTATTTGTATAAATATGGAGCTTTTCCCCTCGGGCATCCACTGAAAATGGGTCTTTTTTTTCTGCCCAGTGGACTTTCTCGATCAACAAATGCCAATAAATAAATAAATATGATTTTCTGACAACAAGCAATGGCAATATAGGCTTTGATATTCCATTTACCATAGCAGTAAAACCTTTGAAATGGTATCAACACACAGTTCTGTGACAAGAGTGACAAGTGTTTTATTTTATTAATTTATTTAGTTAGTTAGTTTGCATTACTCTGTTGAAGGGATATTATCAGGGACTGCAGTAATGTATATAAATGATTCTGCTATCATGGCTATTGAGTTGCTGCTATCCTGAAATAGTTAAAATGCAAAGTCTGCAGTGGCTTATTGTAGCCTTAACTCTCTGCTACTCTCCTACTCTTCTATAATTTCTCTCTCTCACCTGGAATCCTATCCTGAATTTTCATAGTTGCTGTATGTGTATGTGTATGCTGTCATTTTCTAAACCTGAACCAGTTTCTGTAGGTTTACTTTTGCAAATGTTCTTTTACACAGCTAAGAACCAATTATAGAATGAATAGAGCATATTTGCACTGTTATAATATGGATGTTTGCATTGAAACATTTGCTCTGAGTTCCATGGTTATATAGGAGTCAGAGTTTAGTTAAGGTTGCCATTGTTGTGGGATTATGCACCTATATATTTGTGTCTCTGTTTCCTAGCATTTTCAGCAACCTCTGTGATACGTGTTTGGAAAGGAAGAACATTGGTGCACCTTCGTTTTGCTTAATAGCTAGCATTAGAAGGGATGTTGTTCAAAAAATTCTCCATATGTCCTTTTATTAATCTTCTACATGCTCATACAGTGCGCACATGATTATATTTCTCAGCAGCCAGCTCTATTGGTGTAAAGGAACAAATGCTTTACTATGACTCAGATGACTGAAATTTAATTAGTGACTCAAGCACTTGTTAGAGCTGGCATACAGAGGAAACAAATGGATTCATGACAATCTACCAGATATATCTGGCAGGAAATTAGTGGCCAAAAATCAAATTCTGTGAGCAGAAAACAAGGCTTTTTATAGGAGTGTCCCCCACCTCAACATGTCCCTAACATAGATAGAGTGATAAATTGATAGATAGATAAATAGATAGAAACAGAGACAGAGACAGAGATACACAACAACTTTGTAGATACAGAGCACTGGGTAAAAGTGCAACTTTAGTGATTGCCAAAACACTTTTTTTGTTCATTAGTATTCAACCAAACAGGATTCTGAAGAACTCCAAAAATCAGATTGATAGGTTACTCAGGGAGAACGGATCATGCTTAGCCTGCTTTCCTCTCCGTGGGGGGAGGGGCAGGGGTTCACTTGAAGGGAATAGTGTTATTATGTTACTGGAGTGGATCAGATGTCACAGAGCTCAAGTAAGCTTGGCCAGCATGTGATTGGGGCCTCAGATAGGGGATATGTCACTATAGAGGAACAACAATCCCCTCGTAGTGCCCCATTAAATGCCTGCAAGTAAAGCTGTAGTACAAGGGTTTAAGGAAAAAATGTATGCCCTTGCAGATGACAACATTGCTCTCAGTGTGTTTGAATGTCATCTGCAGGGAATGAATAGGTCACAGGGTTGTCACTTAATAAACTTTCCTATGGCAAGTAGAAAAAAAATGGTCTATCTATGTGTTTTTCTGCAGGCCAACAAAAAGAAGATGATGTCATGTGCTGAACATTAGGGACTGGGATAAAGCAGTGTATATAATTGTGTGCTGTGCTATGCTATGAGAAGATGTTGTTTTGTTTGTGTTAGACCCATCTGTGAGTACTAATTATTAATTTATCTAACTTATGAAGGTTAGGGACAGTATTCTATAGTAGGAGATAGGAACTTAGATATTTCTTGTATGCATCCTATTTGTATTACTTTTTATTTTACATCTCTGTGTATGCAAAACTATGTATATTTTATTATGTATTTGTAGTGTTTTCTTTATCACTTAAGTAAAGTTCATTTATTAACCTTTAAGCTCTTATGGATGGCATCAGTTATTTTTTATTATATTCAAGCACTGTTACTTATCTGAGAAGATGATAAGCATTCATATTACTGGTTAAAATGCTATGTGGCACATATCACTTATTAGACTGCTTAGGTCTATTACAAGTGAAAGAAATTAATGTGTATGATTTCATATCTGACTTAATAAGAACAACTGTAACTGCTTGTCTTTAGCCACAATCTAGAGTGGTGGCAGAAGAAAGCCGTTTGGTATTGCAGAATACTGCCAGCCTTCCCTAAGAATTTTGTGTGTGAGTGTGTGTGTGTTTGTCTCTCTGTCTGTGTGTATCTATGAAAAAAAAATACTATGGATTAGGAGGATTCTGGGTGAGACTGGTTCTCAGACAGAGTGGTGAGAAAGTGGCCTGATAGTGCTTGGTCAATGACTCAGCTCTATAAGTGGTTTGTCTGCAGCCAAGATGAGTGCTGATATTGGAAGCCCCAACTCTTTAAAGCACTACATTTCACTTGAACACTGTTGGTACCAGGTCATACTTTGTGAATTAATTATTGAAAGAGACTTGTGTGCACTTTATTGTTAGTATTTCAGCCTTTATTGTTAGTTATTTGATTAAAACCCCATTGGTTCCAGCCACCTGGTTGTCACAGTGGTTAGCATCCTGCCATCTGTGCGCCACATATCTATTTGTCACAGTGCTTGCAGTGTTACTATCCTTCTTTCACAGAATATATAAATTAAGAAAGCCTATGACTGCAAGTATAATGATAATGGGAAACCTCAGAGTATTCTAGGACAATGATAGGGTTTTGAATTAGGTCCATGGGAGTCAAGATTGACTCATGTCATCCAAGATTGTGGAGATGCACCAATGACAACCAATTGTATGCTCTATTAAGGCTCCAAAATAAATACTTAAATAAATAAATAAATAAATAACTTGTCACATTCATTTATTCATAACAACCAAAAGTCTAGCCTTTTTCTGCAGATTTGTAGTGTGGCCTTCTGGTGCTGTGCCTTGAGTGGACCTGTGGGAATGACTTCTTACTATCTTTATATGGTTAGTTATACAATGCAAATGCAACTTTTTACATTGATACAATGTAGCCATGTGTCATTATCTATGGTTTGCATTCTAGTGTAAGTGCTCCCTTTGAGCTTTGCTTCTCAGAATAGGTACCTTGATAATATATAGCACCATCTTAAAATTGTGACTTGCCAGAATGCTATATTGTAACATAATCCATCCACTGTCTTACTGAGAAATATGAAGGAGTATTGAATTTGAAAGAGCTCAAGTCAGGAAGCTACACCTGTGAACTAAAGTAATTAAAATCAAGTGAGAAAGATATAATGGTACTTAATATCATTAGTTTAGAGGAAATAAATTAGAACTCAGGACCACTTTTGGGATCCCTGTAATATGAAGTATAAGAAAATAAGAGAACATAAATACATAATTCACAAAAGTAACATGCATACAACTAATGGTTAACATTTCTGGATATAGTGTTATAGTAAAGAGCATGTTGTCATCTGTTATTACTCTGCAATGCATTCCCTACTAGCTACCTGCAACATACTGTTTATATTACCAAAAGGGACCAGAATATTTAGTGTGATGATTAAAGTATAAATCAGATACAATATATTGGTTCCAAAAGAAAGCTGTAATGGTATACAGCAAACCATTGCAGCAAATTTTCACTCAAAATTAAAACAGTGCTCATCTAAACTAGGTAAGAATAGTATTTGATGTAGTTTCTTTATACCTTGTTGAGTGTAAAATGACACAATTTCATCTGGTCAAGTTTTGCTTGCTGATGTTGAATGCTCTGATTACTAATTCTGTAAGAAATCACTGCCTGTTTGTTTTATAAGTGTGAACCAACAGTGATTCCTTTCATTTTGCTATTTTCTCCATTCTTCATGCTTGTGCAACAGTGGAGCTTATACACACACACACACACACACACACACATATATATATATATATATATATATATATATATATATATATATATATATATATATATATATATTTATATTTGGTGGGGTCTTGTCTTCTCTATGGGGATTAACCCCCTACAATAAATGGTTACTTTAAATTTTTCTTCTTTGGGTGAGTTCCTGATGTGTTGAACTCATCAAGATGAATCCTTGTAGATTTTTTTTTCTAATTAAAGTTTTTACATAGCAGAAATATAAATACAATGAAAGAGAATTTGCATTTGAAAAGCAGAGTGCAAATCTGGTTACCAAAATATAATATAGCAATATAATTATGGTATCCAAAAGAGCAATTTATCCAGAAAAGGCATAATCTGAACTTAGAAAACAATTTAAATGTCCTGTCCCTGGATTATATGATAATAACTCCATACACTCTCCCATTTCCAAGTATTATGGATTTATTTTCTGTGTTTTCTTGGATACTGAAAATTCTTACATAAGTTCTTATATTATTACTCCCACTCTTGTCCCTCTTCCAGTCCCTGAGTTCATTCATTTTGAGGGTGACTACCTCCAACATTTCCAACATTGTGTTTAGAGGTTGCATGTCTAAAGCCATTTACATTAAGATTTTCCATTGGCAAGATCCCTCTTCTCCATTTCATTTTGACCATTTAACAGGTAAGGAAGACTTCAGTTGTACAGATGCAATCAAAGCTTTGAAAATTTACTTCTCCATGTTTAGCTGCTGGCCATGTTTCCTGAGCCCTTGTAGAATTAATGTTTATACAGAAGAGAAGCATCTAAATCACTTTTTTTTACTGGCAAACAGTGTGAATGCATAATCACTGCTATTGTATACATGCATGTACGAATGCAATAAGAATAAGAATGTAAGCATGTGTGCAGGTGGTACATCTGTATGCATGCATGTGTCTCTACATATGTATACTGGTGTACACAAGCTTATACAAAGATATGCTAGTTCTTTTAACATGGAAAATGATATGGGCCTAATATGGGCCTGAGTTATCAGCATGAGGCAGTCCTTATGCTGGAGACTGCATTCTGCAGTAACTAAACATGTTTTGTAGTTCCTCCCTGTTATGCATTATTTTGTGTAGACATTACATTTTTCTAAGTTTACATTAGTGTGTATCAAAAGTGTAGCATACATCTTAGTCTCCAGTGCCTTAAAGAAGAACTGGTATGAAATACTGCCACTGAAGAGAAGAACTGGTATTAAGTACTGTCATTAATTAAAAGGACTTGAGCAAAGATATGTGCCAGATGCCCAAGCCAAAATGCAACGGCTGGAGAGATTCTGTAGGGTCACTGATTGTGACAACCTTTGTGAATCCTGTGCAGTACACATTCATATTGCTCTTCTGATACAAGAACTCTAGAGTGATGGCAGAAAATGTCAACATTTCAGTATAAAATTTATTGCAGAGACCAAGGAAATAAAGTCCCTGAATGACTTTTGTCATCCATAATAAAACATTTCTGAAAAAGGAATGTTTTGAAGTTACTTTTTTTGTAGTATCTACTGAAAACAGCTGCTGTGAAATTGTATTTATGCATCAGATTTCACTAGCTTTTACATACCGTGCTGTGGTCATATGCAGGTTGAATGAGATTCTGTGCAAATGAAAATATATCTCTCTTTAGTCATACCAGAAAAAATACTGGGAATGGGTAATTGAGCCAAGTAGTTATTCTTCTTTTATAAACCAAACCAGCAATATGTAATGCTGTGAAACTCCAGCAAATATCAGATTATGCACAACTCATAAATGTTATCACACCTTTTCATGCTTTTAGCTTTAGTGATATGGATTATTCTTTGGCACTGTGTCAGCAAGATTACATTTCACAAAGTGATTTACAAAAGAGAAGGTGAAATATCTGGAAATAGTTATCTATCATGAACAACACATTTATGCAAGAGGCACATAGTAAATGTGACTAATGACTACACAGCAAATGCCACTGACGGTAAATCAGTCAGAAGGGACAAAATACAGAGGCATACATATTCCATAAATCTGATGTTCAGAGTCTGGATTTATAAACTGCAGCAGAAAGTAAACCTCAGTGAAACAAGAAAGCAAAAGCAGAAAGCATGCAAAGACACATAGGTATGACAGGATTTTAGAGCCCTGTGGGGATGATGATCTTGATTAACAACATATGGTGAGTGTCTGATACAGCTACTGCTTGGATAGAAATATTGCCTGAATTAATCTGTCAAAAATGAAGTGCAGTTTAGGAACATTAAAATGATATTTTAGGTTTTTGGAAAAAATTATTTGAGTGACACAACTCCATAAGAGTCAACTTCAAGTACAGAAAACAGGTTAAATTCATACTGCAGGATTCAGGGATTTAAGACTTGGTCACCAGATGTGCACCCATGACATTTTGTCCATGATTATACTAAAGAATATTTTGATGTTTATGCCCATGTTATATGTATCAAACACTGGTGGCAACACTGGACTATTTAGCAGGACAAAACTTCTGCTAGGCACCATGGCATTCAAAATAATAAATTATGGATTTGCCCACTGGTAAAAATAAACCTCACTGACAGAGAACAGTATGCTCAATAAGAGGTGGTCAAGTGGAATTCATTACCCTGGTCAGACCACATTTCGAAACTTCTGTTGGAGAAAGTGCTCTGCCCAGGCTAAGAAGTAAAAAAAGAATGAACATTGAATAGCTTCAAAACTAAACTGAAAGAACATCATCTTACTGATAGTTTCAGTGGTTAATAGGCTATCATCCCAAGAGCCATTTTAAGCCTAACAAGAGTTACCCCAAATTTATCAAAATATGGCTGATGTGTCAATATCCCAAGGAGTATTATTAGTTATGCTATAGTCTTGTACACACTGAGCATTCACAGGCTGCCCTTGTCGATCAGGGAAACAGATGCCAAATCAGGGGTAAGTTTCCGATTTCCCATTACTTGGTCCAAGGTATGTTTGAATATGGTTAGAGAAGAGCTTTGCTTCACATGATTGTGAAGCCTGTTTCAGAGAATGGGTAATGTTTGAGACACACACCTGTCCCTCTATTATGCCCTGTTTATGTGTTAATCACACTTGCTTCTGTGTCATTGGTTAAAAATTACTGTTATTGCCGTACACTGAATTAATATTTGCATTCTTTTTTTGAGCATGTTTCTGTTGCTCATTTATCTTGATGGATTTTTCTATTAAGTATGCTGTCCTTATTTGAATTCTGCTTGATTCTTTGAGTCCATTGCTGAAGAGTCCACTGACTAGTTCATGTATCCAGATATCAAATTACAAATGAACAAATAATTAAATACACAGCAATGTATGGCATCATTTCTATAGGTTTAGGTACACAAACTGGCATACTGGTTTACTGGTTTACTGAAGGGAATGCATTCTGATGATAATCCCATGTAACAAAAAGTCATGAAGGAGAGGAGTTTTTGTGTCACTATTAGGAATTCTATTTGCTAGTACTTTCATGTTCTGTTGCAAAGCCCTACAACAAGTCCCCTTGGTTCATACAAGCCTTTATAAGTCCAGCCTGCTGTTTCCAACTAAGTCATTGCATCAGCAAGAGTTAGATTAGAGAAAAATCATACAAAGTGCTAGAAATTCACATATTCTGAAATGACAAGGTTAAAAACATAATATGGAGGGTTATGCACGCATACAAACAAAAGCACTTTGATTACCATTTGTTTATATGTCGGACAGCACTGGTTAGTGATGAAAGTACTAATTAGTTAAAAAAAATATGGCTATAGATCTACATTTGACTCTTAAAACTTGTGTTTACAAACTGTGTGGTTCACAACATGTCATTTAGTCAGTGTAATCCTTCTGTGACATGCCAAAAAAAAAAAAATTCTGGCAGTATTGATGAGCTGCCTGGTACAGAAAGCCAGGCAGTAATGACTTACCTACAAAAAAGCATGTCCAGTTCATAGAGCCTCATGTTACTTGTAAGTGCAGCTCTGGACTAATAGGCATGCAGAAGTTCAGTGTGGAATTTCAATGCAGTGTTTTGCAGGTTATGGCCTATGCTAATGAGGTCCCATAGGAAGCCCAGCAGTACACTGCTCCTTTAGGATGTTTGCATGGCATGGAAGTGATAATGTATTACATAAGTTACCTTAAAGACCAAGGTTAAAATACATAAGCGTATGCTGCTAGGTAGCTGTGTGCACCTATGCATTTCAATGAAGGATGAATCTGGGCAAGGAAATTGCAACATTAAGTATGAAAGAATGTATTTATGGGGGGTGTATGTGTGTGTGTGTGTGTGTGTGTGTGTGTGTGTGTGTGTGTGTGTGTGTGTGTGTGTGTGTGTGTGTGGGTATAGAAACTGTTTGAGTGGGTCTGTGAGTGTGTATCTGAATGTGTGTGTGTGTGTGTGTGTGTGTGTGTGTGTGTGTGTGTGTGTGTCTTTATTTCTGTCACTGTGGAAGCTGAGGAAGTTTGTACCTCTGTGTGTGGTCTACAGTGCATTTGATACTTTGCAGTGCAAGCAGATACAGTACTTTATTATGCGGTACAGAATTGCTCAGTCGAGTGATTCATAGTCATGCAAATTCCCTGATAATGAAAAGTTGTTACTGTGGAAATATGAATGACAGTGAACTACAAATAGGCACCTAGACATAACACAGCACACTTGTAGAGTACAAATTGCACTAACATCTATGACTTCCAGTCAAAGTTTTACTTTTAAGCCATCATTTTGGATAATGCTCACATGTGCAATAATGCATGTCTAACTACACTACATCTGCCTGAATGAGGCCAACATAGTGGGGAGGTCTTGATTTATCACAATATCATAGCATCATATCTGTAAAAGTAACTAAGTGGGTGTAGGGTAAAAGTACATCAATGAAGGGTGTGTGGGCCTTGATACCCCATCCCCCCAAAAAGAACACTTTTTGTTTATATTCTGTTGAGTTTAATAATAATAACATGATGACCACGACAAGGAAACAAAAACTACACATGAAGAAAAAATATATTTACAGACCAACTGGAAACTTAAAAGTAACCCAATAAAGATAAAACTGGAATTAAAAAAAGGAAGTATGCAATATTTACTTAATATATTACCTCTGTACAATTTACAATAAGGCAAGTCTATGACAAATTTTGATGTGGGACTCATAAAACAATTACAAACAGAATGTCATTTGCAGTACAAAGATGTAAAGAAATGTTTTGATTGTAACTTATTCTACCCAATATATTTGAAAATATCTCTTGACAGTCAGGAAAGATTACTTGACATTAATCTGATAGAACTTAACACTCGTCCTTACCAACATTAGGTGTTTATCTTACATACTAGAGAAGGGACTGCCTATCCTTATTTTTCATTTCCTGGCTAGACATTATTTTGGCATGGTTGTAAAACACTCATATTTTGACTGACTAACCAATCTCCACTCACACCTAGCTCACAGGTCATGTATGATATGATCAGAAGCTTGCCAAAACATTTTCCTGATAGAGTGAAACACTGTTTCTATTGTCTCTTCACCCTGCAGCAATCCAAGAAAATACATTCAAATGCTACCTTATTTTCCTGTAATGGAGGGCCATGAGATATATGCAAATGACCCATTAAGGACATCAAGTGTTTCAGCTGCATGGCTTCTGAATGTCCGTGACTTTTTCACTTTTTAAGTCTTTATGGTTACATTCAAGCCAGTAAAGCCAAACCCCACTAGTTGTGCACATGCATTTTTCAGCCTTTTTTTTTTGAAAGACTTGATGTCCTTAAGAGATCACTTGCATATATCCCTTAGGCCTCCATTATAGGAAGTTTAAGGTATCACACAGTGAAAACTCTAGCTTGGTTGGGTTTTTCTTGCTGTTTTTACTGAATAGTTTGTCTTTGTGACTTTTTTCCCCTTGGTTTGGGTGTTAGTTGGGATATTTTGCAAGCGCCTTAATCTTTCTGGGCATCTGCTGGGTTTAAAAGACCCTGCATTTATGAAGTATAGCCAAACTATCTACTTATGTTTTGCTAATGAGCTCATTTAAAACATGCATGTCCACAGCTTTATTGGCCTGAATGGAATGATAAAGACTTAAAAAGTAAAAAAAAAAAAAAAAAAGTTATGGACATTGAGAAGCCATGTAGGTGAAATGATTGAAGTCTTTGGAGCTGTGCATGATGACACTATGTTTGGAAGGACCAGCTTAAAAAATATTTTGTACTCAAATTATGCAAGCAATAATCTGTTTAGTTGAGTTTTTATTTATTAGATCTAAAATCTTCTCTGCATATCCTATGCTGGAAATGTAGTTATTATTGTCAATTAATGGGTAGTTAAAGTCTCTCAGAATGATGGTGTTCTTATTTATAGGGAGTTTATACATTAAATTATGAATCAGATACGAACTTCTGGGATCACAGATAGAGTCCTGTATCAGGAAATAAACTGGTGGTTTGATAAGTTCTATTTGTGGGTCTATGTGAATCTTTCTAGAGTAGGTATGGTCTCTAAAAAATATGGACATACCACCACAGTTGCCATTGAGTCAGTCGACATGGTTGGCACTAAACCCAGGTATGTAGGGGTGTTTTTTGGGCATTTAGACCGTGTTTTAATGATTGTACATTTAGGGGTGCCTCTCAAATACAAGAGCTCATCAATGTCAGGCAGCTTGTTGTTTTGACTTCCGGAATTGAACAGAGTCATCCTAATTTAATCCTGTTTTGATATTGATATGTCCTGCTATACTGAAATGCTCTATAACTGATCTTTTCCAAAAAAAGCATTATTGGCACAGTAAGGGATTTAGCCAAAATGCAGAAGCCTTTGAACAAGACATACAGACCTTCTCTTGCTAAACAAGCAGGATTATGAAGCATTTCATGTCATTGTGATACATACTGGTCCCCCAGTGAATGACAACAAATATTTAACCATATGTTAAAGCCAATCATCTCACTGTTGTACCTAGGCATCATTCATGGAAAAGGAGGATTCTGCTTAGTATCAAATTCTTGCCAGCTTGAAAAAACATTTGTGAAAGCCTGCTGTATTGTTGTCTTCAATAACAGTGCTCTTCATGGTTCCTTGAGCTGTTATTTTATTCTAAGTTCCCCTTTCCATTGTACCCTCCACCAGCCTGTCAGTTCTTGCTGGGTGACAAAGTCACCATTTCCACTAATACTATTCCTGGAGGGTACCAGTGCATCAGCCACTGGGGCAAAGTTACTTGATGCAGATGGAGCAGGTAGTGCAAGGGTTGTGGAGGCAGTACTGACATCTTGGGGCCCACAACTGTTGGGTGTCAGTGCGGCAACCTATGGAGGGATGGTTGGCTGATACACAGTGGTCGTTCTACCTCCTTGTGCTAAATATCTCTTTTTAAGCAGAAGTGTGAGACAAAAAAGAGAGATAAAATTAGTTTGTGGCATGTCAGATGACTTTATTATATGAATACATACACCACCATCATTATCCAGTGTCTATACCTTTGCCACATCCAGCTATGATGGGAAGGTCTTACTCTGCTGTACCATTAATCAATGCTACAGTATCATGAATACAAGTATTTATTTGATTCTTGCCATATTGCACATGATTGCAATAGTTATTAGGCTTACAGTAAATCCTGATGAAGATGTACCCTGTGCCTCTCTTGAGATGATTTAACCTCTCTTAGAGAGCCTCCCTGTTTGCTGCAATGTCTTCAGCAGCTGCACAATAGAGAAGAAGAAAAGAAGAGATGTGAAAGCATGATGAATAGCAGTCTTGGCTGTCTAATACATTCTATATGATTGGATGGTGCTAGGTCATTATTCTTACACAACGCAGGGGTGACAACAGTTCTAAACTCATCCTCCCATCAACTAAGCAAGTCCTTCTTACACCATGTCAGGTCACTGTAGTGGTGACCACATTGCTACCCAGTGCACGGGATGCCATTTGCATTGTAGTCAGCCTTAGCTAAGTTGTTCCAAGTCACAGTCTTGTAATGAGACCCAATATAATGCCCCTGCAGCAGCCTACAGCTGTAGTGCTTCACAAGTTGTGCCACAAAATTCCTCGACTCTTCAACACCCCACCTCTGTGCTCTAAATTTTGCTCCACCATCTCACTCACTAGCCATGTCTGCAGAAGTCAAGCAATAACTCTGTGTCTGAAATGGCAGCAAATTTCAGTCTTGCATTTAACAACCACTGTGCAAAGATGCACACCTAAGCTAATTGCATTTGTGTCATAGAAAGTAGAGATCACCTGTCAGACAAAGAGGCAGGGATTTTACCAAACAGAAATGAAGTTGTGAGATATGGCAGTGAGACTTGTCATGTATGATACTCAACCTACTTTTTTCCAGTAGTAAACATTAACATGCTTAATGGCTTGGCTTGTAAGCCTTGGTCTTTGGAAGGTTAAATAGGATGACTTTAGACCTGATTTTTTTTTGGGACTTGCATACTGTAAAAAGTTAACTGTACAAGATGGATATCAAACCTATGGAATGAAAGATGCAAAAATTTAAACTCACAGTATTATCTCTCAATGCTATAGGAGAACTCCCTTTCAGCCATGGTCATTACAGATATACTGCATTTAGTATGAATGCAGCTATACTTCAGGGAGGCCTGTATGTGTGTGACTTTAAGAAGTACTGGGATCTGTATTACCTTGAAAAAGGCAGTGCTACTGTTTGTAAAATATTTCAAATGGATAGACTTTCATAAGCTGAGTAATGCAGGTTGGGGCATGATGCATAAATACTTCACAACAGATACTGCCCTAAACACATAGTTGGGCTATGTGAACAGTCAAGATGATTGTAGCTAAAGTACTGTGCCCATCATAGATATGCAAGAGCATTTTTAATTAATTATTTTAATTGCCATGCCTAAACAATTACACACACAATCAGTTTGATTTCATAATTCAGTCATTAATGAGTTATGCTACTGAGAAAAGTGTAGGTATCAAAGCATTACAGATACATTTCTTGCAATCAACGTATTTATGATAGCCATTTGTATATAGTGTTGCCTTCCTAATCAAAGTGTTGTAAGAAATGGCATTATGACACCCTTATCTGGATATGAACCCTGGATCCCCTGTGTTCTGTCTTTAAGCTCAATGTACTTGCCCCTTGTACCACAGAGACAGTAGCACAACAGGTGGATTGCCTCCACTCAGTACTGTCCAGAGTGCTGATGTTCGCACATCACTGCTAAGCCTGCTTGCACTACAGAAGGCTGCCCAGATAAAATTGTTGATGTTTTTCATTAAGCAGGTAAGCTTGATTGTGCACTGCTTGGCAGTGAGCAAGTGTAGAAGACAAGAAACAGGGGAGCAAAAAAAAGATATGAAGTTGTGATGAAAATAAAACTTAAATTTTGAGTAGTAATTTCAGCATTCCTTTCACGCAGTATGGATGTGAACACCAGAACCACTCTGTTATTGGTCCAAAGTCACTGCATTTACAGCTTGCGCCACAGAGAGAGGCAGATATCAGGTGAACTTACTCAATACAAATTCCACACAACAATGCCAGGAGTGTTAGTGATAATGAAGACTATACAAGTGATATTTTCCCTTTTTCCTTCTGCTGTGAGTCTTGTTTGTGCTCCACAGACATTACAAGCAGTATGTGGTCTACACATCATCAGCAAGTCATGTAGTGTTAATGACTCAGAAAGGGGATATACAGATGATAACTGGAAGCCATGTTTGGCAGACTACATACACTTAGTCAGGACACAAAGTATGCCATAAACAAGTATGTCTTACTGTGATAAGGCATGATTCAGAGAATTTATTTAGCATATGTGACACATCTGTTCACTGTACTCATGTAAATCCTTTTGTGTTATTATACTGTACAACCTGTCATGTGACATGATATCGATTGCTACTATTATTATTAATAAAGACAGCAGCAACACCTTTGCAACCTCAACTAGTGTAAACTACAGATAATGTATGGAACATTAATCACATACTTCATCATATGTATTTCATATACAACATATTATTATTCTATAGTCACTTAAAATTACCCAGAAGCTCAAACCCTGCATTAGCCCTTCTGTTTCTTTAAACTGATTGCATTTATATCAAGTGCTACAATGATACTTAGGTAAGCTGCAGAATTTGTTCACTTATTTCATGTTCAGAGTGCTTTATGAAAGTGCATCAGTGCTGCTGTAAAATGCACTAATGATGGCATTTCAGATTAAATTTCTCAGTTTTCACCTTGGGCAGTGGACTCCTAGGTTCATAGGTTAGTACTAGGCTAACTGCCCTTGTGAGCCATTTTAAGCCTAGCCATTTATCCCCTGCGAGGATTCAAACCCTGTACTTTGTGTTTGTAAGGGAAACACCTTAACCATTAGGCCACCCTCCCAACCTATCAGTCCAAAGTGTGCTTTGCCAAAATACACACAAAATATGAACCTAGTAAATGGAAAAAATTGTCAGTAGTAGCAAAAATCAGGGAATAATGATGAAAATCAGGATTTGGAGAATTCCATCCATTCTTTGTCTTACAACCTGATCATATGCTTAGGAAAAATACGTTAAATCTCTGAGACTGCACACTATCTGGACTTGACCTCTCAGTTTTGTGCAACAGCAACACTTAGGTAATTGTGTTTCTTATCCCTTTTTGCCACCAACAAAGGCTTAGAGCAAGAGTCAGAAAATGTGCATACCATACAGATCTGACTTAGAAGACCATGAAATTATAGGGCCATCAGAAGAATGATCAGAAAATGGTTCCTTTCTCATTTGTTTGAACATGTCTAGATGAATGTGATATTGATAACCTATTTAGGTTTATAATAGAATACATCATATTAATGTAAGACTGCCAACACTGCAGCTATTTCTTCTCTTTATTTTCTGAACATATTGCCTTTTTCTCAGCTTAACTAACAGAAATGCAATATCATGGGCATTTCTTTACATCTTTGTTTCAATGTGTAATATAGCTAATTAGGATTAAAGAACATTTCTTATGAGAAGGATGGAAGGTATGCTATTATTAGAAGAATATCAATGTTGTTAAGGTTGTTATCATAGCTCTCAAGGTGTTTCCATGCTTCTCATAGCTTCATAGATTCATAGATTGTTACTGGCCTAATGACCCAGCCAAGTTTTCCTGAAATAATGTCCTATATCTAAATAGGGCATTGAGAGTCAGACATTTATAAGCTACTTCTGTCCATAAAGGACATGGGTGTCAGGCTTGGCCTAAATTTCCTATTCCCTATCCACTGGTCTAGGTTGTGCTTAAACTGGGTAATAGATGAACTCAGCTTCACATGGATGGGAAGCATTTTCCATAGGAGGGACAGTCTCTGGGAAACATATCTGTCTCTCTAGCATGTTCTGTTTTAGGTAATGAAAAAATTCAAGTCCCTAGACCTTGTATTTCTGGTACTCTGATTTATGAATAGGTAGGAGATTCACAAGTGTGGGGTTTGTGGATAACTTGTAAGCCAGGCACAAATTACCCCTCAGCAATCTATAGGAGACAGAGTAGAAGGAAAAGTCTTTAAGGTGCACTGCATAAGGTAGGTTGTGTGTTTTTTGTAAGGAACCTCTGAGGTCACTGTAGTTGCTGCATATGCCTCGTCAGGTACATACCAAAGAGAGCATTGTACTTTATGATTCATATAATAAAGGAGGACTACAGTGGGATAATGACCACTCTGTATTAGATAACATGCCATTTTTTATAAGTTGCACAACATAAAAGGATTTCCTCACCATTGTAGCTATGTGGTGGTCGAAGGTAAGGCTACTGTCTTTGTGTGTACCTAGATTCCTGACTACTGAGTTGACTCTCAGGGGCATATTATCAACATGGTAGTTAGCTAGGATAGTTGACTTCCTGAAGGGTACAATTATGCATTTCATAGCACTGAGTTTAAAACTATGGCTTTGGCACCATTTGTTAGTCAGAGATAGACCTTCTTGAAAAATACTAATGTCTACAGGGGAGTCGATAATAACCACCCAGCTTACAATCATCTGCAAACTTAGTCAGCCATATATCTTCAGCATTTCCTTCCATTTCAGAGAAATAGATGCCAAAATGGAGCAGGCCCAGTATTGAGCCCTGGGGAGATCCATTAGTGACAAGCCTCTTGTGGAAATATCCTCACCTATTTTGACCTCCTGGGTCCTATTAGTGAGCCAGTTGGCTAGCCAGTGGGTGATAAAAGGGTTTATACCTTAATTAGTGAACTTGTCTATAATGCCTGAGTGTGGCATTGTATCAAAAGCCTTGGCCAGGTAAAGGTAAGATGTGTGCATAGTCTTACCTTCGTTCAGTGTTTTGGTGACCCTCTCAAAAACATCCACTAGATTTAATAGGCATGACCTTTTTTTAACAAAGCTGAACTGTGATAAGTCCAGAGTTTGAAGGTTACCTATGTCCTCATTTATCATGTCCATGATGATTCTCAGTCTAGTCTGCATGATATACCCACTTCAGAGATAAGAGTCTCTTGAATTTGACTATTTCTTGTTGCTATTCTCAGAGTAATCATTAACATTTGCAAGCCATTAGTAGCTAATAATTGTTGTTGCTCCTCATTGCAGTCCTAGGGCATGTGCGTGCAATCGTGTAGCTACTTATATGATGCTTGCCTCACCTACACCAAATGAGAATGTTGGTATTCAGGAATGCTAATGATTTAACACCTCATTTGTATCTTCACAGTGCTCAAAGGGCTGAATTTATGCTATATAAAAGGTAATGGTGTAGCTACTGAAGTGGAGATTGTTTTGCTACAGACAGACCATTACTGGTTTTTACTTGGATGAGATTTTTCTACAAATTACTGTTTTTTTTCACGCATGTCTTTTGAATGCCACTTGACCGTGGGGAGGACATGCAGACTCCACAAGGCACTCCAGCTGAGAATCGAACATGAGAACCTCTTGCTGTGAGGCGACAATGCTACCGCTGCACCACCGTGGCTTATGTATTCAGAGTTTGTTAATGGATAGTATTGTTACATCACAGTATTGGGTTACCATTTCGGCCACAGAACTTGGACCAAAATACAAAAGGAGGGGGAGTATCCATATTCATGTAGAATACCCACACCTCCAGGTTAGTGGCACAGTACGATGCTTCAGAGATTATCCACGTGCAACTAACAACAGGCAAAACTGAAATTCAAATTGTAGCTTGCTACAGATCACACACCATGTCCCAGAAACCCCATTCCACATTTCTGGAAACACTGGGTAACATATAGGTCCTACCAAACACCGTAATATTGGGTGATTTCCACTACCCAAACATTAACTGGGAGAACTACTCAAGTACTAACTCCCTTGCTCAACATTTCCTAGAATTTATAAACTCAAACACCCTGGAACAACTGGTCAACACTCCCACCAGAGGTGACAACATATTGGACCTGATCATCACCAACATGGGTGATCGGTGTTTCACACCAGAGGAAAGCCCCTTGCTGGTTAGATCTGACCATAAACAAATCACTTTGGATATCCACATTCCGCCCCCACCCCAGACAAGGAAACCACCATGAAAAACCTTTCAAAAGCAAACTTCATGTTACTTAAGACGGAGGTGGAAAGTTTCAAAGACCCCATGCTAAAGAATAACGCTGTCCAAGCTGCAAGATCCTTTACTAATGCATTCTACGAGCAACTACAAGAATGCATGGATCATACTATCCCAAGCAAAACCAAGACTCACTCCTCTAACAAAAGGAAACCAGTCTGGTGGACCCCTGCCATAAACAAGCTATACAATAGAAGGAGGAAACTAGTACAGAAAAGAGTAAAATCCCAAGAAGGGAAGACATCCCTGATCAGTATCAGCAAGAAACTACGATCCCTCATAAAATCGTCCAAAGCGAGCTTTGAAAGAAAACTTGCCAAGGACTCCAAAGATAACTACAAGGCATTCTTTAGCTATGTCAAGAATCTAAGTGACAATGCTCAGATTTGCTCGGAGTTAGTGCAGAATTGCACAAAATACACTGAACCAACCAATATTGCCAACATCCTGGAAAACAGGTTCAGTGCAAACTTCACCCACCTCTCACCCCCAAAAGGGCCCATAACCATGCCAGAAGAATGTAGAGCCCCTGAAATCACAGACACTCAGGTTAAAATAGCCCTCTCCAAATCCAAATCAATGGGACCGGACGGTGTTACAGGCTGCGTCCTACACGAGCTCAAAGATGAACTAAACACACTGTTCAAACTCAGCCTCTTCACAGGCTACATATCCATAGAGTGGTGCACAGCAATGGTTATTCCATTCTACAAAGGTGGAGCCACAACAGACCCCGGGAACTAACACCCAATAAGCCTGACTAGCTTGGTCTGCAAGGCTATGGAGCGCATCATCATGGAACTCATTAACAGAGACATTGTGAACCTCCAAAAACTGGACCTTACCCAGTTCGGCTTTGTTAAGGGCAGATCATGCCTCCTAAACATGGTGGACTTCTTTGAGGCTATTACCAAGGCTATAGATGAGGGAAAGGTGATACACAAAGCCTACCTAGACCTTGCAAAGGCCTTAGACACCATTCCCCATTCTGGTATTATAGACAAGCTCACCAGCCTGAACATAAACCCCCTATGTCACAAGATGGGTTGCCAATTGACTCACGGACAGAACCCACATGGTGAGAGTTGTGGGAGCTAGGTCTGACTCTAAACCGGTTACAAGTGGCATTCCCCAGGGCTCAGTCCTAGGACCCCTCCTGTTCGGCATATACTTCGCAGAAGTACAGACAAGCACAGGAGGACTATGGCTGACTAAGTTCGCAGACGACTGCAAACTAGGGGCTATAATTGACTCACTGGCTGATACAGACATCTTCCAAAAGGGTCTCACTGAGACGGATACCTAGTGTCAAAATCATGGCCTCAAGCTAAATGCCAAAAAGTGCATAGTTATTCCCTTTGGAAATAACAAAGTGCCCACAAACTACCACATAGGTAGTAGTCCCCTAAATATGAAAAACGTAATAAGGGATCTGGGGACCCAAGTAGATAGTAATCTCTCCTTTGATAATCACATTGCCAAAGTGGTTAGAAAAACCTTCTAAGTGGCCCACCTAATCACAAAAGGGTTCGCATCCAGATCAAAAGAGGTCATTGTGCCCCTCTACTCATCATTCATCAGACCCATCATAGAGTACAATGCCCCATTTGGGATGTACCTTACAAGACACCTGCAACAGCTGGAAAGACCACAGAAGTACCTCACCAAGAGGCTCACTGGCCTCAAACAGAAGGCCTATGCAGCTCAACTTAAGAAACTCCAGCTGTACTCGGTTGCATACTGCCTGCTCAGAGGTGATCTTTGCCTGACATACAAGGCCATGTCCAACCCAGAATTGATGGACATGCTCCACCTAAAGAAAACCTTATCCCCTCGAGCCACACGCTCTAGGGATCTAAACCTCACCACAACAATAAATAGGACATGCTGGAGGGATAGATTCCTGTCCCAGAGACTTCCCATGCTTTGGAACAAGATTCCAATCTACATTAGGCAGAGCTCCTTGCTAGCACTCTTCAAGAGAAACCTTGACGAGTGGATGGGAAAAAAAGTTTACCCCGGGGATCACTTCAGTGGCTCTGCTGGACAGAGGCACAGGAAACTAATCTAAGCCAACACATTCTGGCTAGGCTTATAAATGCCTTCGGGCAGATAGCCTAGTACCTACCTATGAACCTATGAATCATTTGATCTTGGAATTTCACCAGTTGGTGCAGACAAGTGTATTGTGTTTATTATCAATTTCAAGAGGTTATACATGTGTAGCTAACAGAGGTGTGTTAGCCTTTCAAGATGTCTTGTGGTGACCTCCACTACAATGGAGATTCCAAGGAAAATTGCTTGGCATTTCTACTTTGAATTCTTGCCTATTTATTGATAATAATGCCTTCCAGTAATCAGTTATAAAACTACTGTCCTCATTACAAAAGTATTAACAGAATGGATGTAATGCTAATGTATTGCAATTGTTATTTTAGAGGGATTGAGGATCCCTTGGTTTGTGCGTAGTCCTAAATGAGCATTGTAAGTCCAATTTTTTGTTCTGATGATGGGTGGCCAGATTATTTTTTGGAAAGAACAACTTCTCTATGTGCTACAAATGTGGTTTGTCTTTTTTCTGTTTCATGTCATACAGGATTATGGCACTCAGACCTCCTTTTCCACACAAGCCACCATCCAGTGTTGCAGAGAACGTAATCAACATTAAATCCTTATGCTGCCATGTATCCTTCCTGTTTCATAGAGGCAGAGATGATATATCTGCCAGAAAAAGCATATGGCAGCAGATGGTTACTGACATAAATGCAGAGGGTGGGTGCCAGAAACTATAATCAGGTACAACACCATGCCACTGATACGATTACAGCAGCCCACAGGAGGGCAGCTGTGGTTGCATGTAAACAGATGGCTACTGAAGTGTAGTCCTGCTACTGAACCACCACTCACTGAAACTGAGCATCTCCTGTCCACTGTCAGAGATACTGACAGCTCAGCAGAGGGTTCACATAGACTCCTTGATGTTGGTGTTGACGTTGATGACAGGCCAAGCATGTACCAAAAATAACTTCCAGGTATGCTATATAGAAAGCATTTAATGCCGTTCTAGATATCTTTACATGTGATAATACTTATATACTTCTGATATATCTGGAAACTTTGACACATGAAGTTTAGAAGACACACAGTCCAACAGAGATTGTGCTGGAGAGTGATCAGTCTGATTGATTCTGAGATAATTCTTACGGGGAAGATAGGCAGGGCATTATTCTCCTGTCCTTGTGTCATTCACATTGTCATACGTATTAGCCTTCTCCACTACCTTCTTCTTTTTACAGGAACATCAGAATTATCATCTGAAAAATCACCTCCACATGGCAAGCACAAACTCTGTTTGATTAGTAATACCCATTAGTTAGATGCAAGTCTGAGGAGAGATTAATTACTGTATTCCTTTAGAATCTGAAAGTGTTTAACATGAGTGTTTAGAACACAATTTGGATAATTTCTAGTTCCTATTTCTCTCTTTCCTCTGTCTATTGATTATTATCAAAGGTGAGTCTAACAGTAGCAGAGTAGAATTCATACCACCTGATGTCAGAGTATTGGTAGGCTCTGATGATGATGGTGGTCATGATATAGAGGCACAGACAGGAGGTGTAGAGATTCAGTCTGTCCGACACTGAGGTTGTGGCTCACATATCAATTCCCCTTAATGAATACAAAACAGTACATTATCATGTGTGTGTCACACTGAGATGCACACATGATAGCACAACAATTTGTAGCTGTTTGTGAATACAGCTCATGAATTTAATACATGTGAAGGTAAAAAGAGAAAAATGTACATTGCAGATTTGCATGTGGGTATGAACAAGTGTGGGGTGAATTTAATGGCTGTTACAAGCAATGAGATTCACAGAGGTCAAGTTCTGACGTTTGTCACATGATGTCAAATAGACAGGTGTTTCTGGAGTTAGCACAGGAAAATAAAATGCATTAATTCTCTTTGAGAAAGGAAGAATGCATGAGGTAAAATATTGCACAATCATTTCAGGTAGTGAAATGAGATTTAGAGATCATTTGGGTAGACTTTGAATGAGGTAAATGTTCTATATGACAAAAGAGTTAATGGCTCACAACTCACCATGGGATGGATAACCAATCTGTTTCCTTGTTGGGAAATATTGTTTTTAGCTGTAATGTTAATGCTTCAAATTTTGCTATGTTTCATGTTTAGGATATTAATGAAATAGTACAAAATAAGTACTGGGAAATCGTATAATATTTATGCAAGTAATTGTATATAGTGAGTGTTAAAATTCAAGCACTCCACCTAATAGATGTGTATAATGCTCATTTTCCCTTTACCTCATGTTTAAATATAACTATTCCACTGAGTCCTCAGGTCCTCAGGTAAAGGACAGGTTAAGGGTGACACAATTTATCGGGGTAGTGTGGTTACTCCAGTTGCAGAGCTGGTTGAGTCAGCACGTAGGCATTCTGAGGGTGTGGTACCACACAAGAGGGTTGCTAAAGTTGCTCAGAGGAGGCCTACTATTCACCCTCCTCTTGATGCTGGTGTGTCATTATGTACCACCAGACATATGTATAGGGCTGTCATGGAGGCACAGGCACATTCCACCAGGGCCTCAGAAGAGATAGCGCATGTCCTAAACATGACGCATTCTGATGTGCATGATTGCCTCAGCTATGTGGGTGACTCCTTGGATAGGATGAGTGGCACATTGGATTGGGCAGTGAGAGAATGTCTACTGGGAGAGGGTTGGCATCCATTTGAATCATTACAAAAATATGAATAAGTACAGTGTTCATCCTGTATATCTGTCTATGATTGATGGGGGTAAACGTACAGGTTGTGGGCCTTGTGGCCATTGCTCATTTTGTAAATATGCCCTCAAATCTGGCCAATTTACTAGCAAAATACATCTAAAGTATATGATATTCATTTTTGTGTAACTCTAGCACTGATTGGGTGATTTATTTGGCCACATGCACCTATTCTGCTTTTTATGTGGGACAAACTTCATGCCCCCTAAGGTTACAAATTTCAGAGCACGAGTGATATGAGAAATAAGAGGCTATCTAATGCTCTTTATAAACATTCCATCAAGTATCCCACTGCACAATTTATGTTTGTCATCATTGATAAAATTAAAGGTGACAGGAAGAATAAAAGTGGATGTCATGGTGTACTGAATAGGAAAGAGAACTGTTGGATTATAAGACTATGAGGTTTATTTTCCCCCAGTCTTAATGAGCATTTATATGTTTAAAAGCTGTGTTTGCACTTGTTTCCCACCTTTCCTGTAACTAGTCTAGTCCAGATACAGATTTGCTGTATCCAGGACTGCTTGTAAGCTTCTGAGCTCCTTACGCCTTTCTGTACTGGACTGAAGCCTTCTAGCTTATCAGTGGGAGTGGTAAGCACTAGGTAGCCTATCTACCACAAGAGTGTTTTCTGGCCCAGAAATTGTAGTTTATTGGCTGTTTGGCAGTTTTTCCATCTCTTTCAACTTACTGGTTTAAAAGCCCGCATTTGTGCTTGTTTCCCATCTTTCTTGTAACTAATCTAGTCCAGATACAGATTTGCTGTATCCAGGACTGTTTATAAGCTTCTGAGCCCCCCAAGCCTTTCTGTGTTGGAGGAAAGCCTTCTAGCTTATCAGTGGGAGTGGTAAGCACTAGGTAGCCTATCTACCACAAGACTGGTTTCTGGCCGAGAAATTGTAATTTATTGGCCGTCTGGGCAGTTTTTTCCATCTCTTTCAACTTTCTGGTTTAAAAGCCTGTGTTTGCTCTTGTTTCCCACCTTTCTTGTAATTAGTCTAGTCCAGATACAGATTTGCTTTACACAGGACTGTTTGTATGCTTCTGAGCCCCCAAGCCTTTCTGTTTTGGAGGGAAGCATTCTAGCTTATCAGTGGGAGTAGTAAGCACTAGGTAGCCTATCAACCACAAGCTCCAGGTACAGATTCTTAGTTTTAGCACTTGAATTTGCTTATTCGTGCTCAGCACTTGTTCAGAACTTGCTGTTAGCACTAAATGAGATACAAATTACTACAGCACTCAACCTTCCTCTTTATCTAGAGGAAAACAGTTTGTGTACTTACTTTCCTCACTTGCTTAGAGAAAAACAGCTCTTATACTCACTTTCTTCACTTGTCTAGGGGAAAGTAGTTTTTTATTCAGGCATGTCCAAGGGTCAGCTCCCAGTATTCTCTCCTGTCTATCTGATGAATATGGGCATCTTGACGCAATGTAGCAATTGCCTCATGTACACAGACAACCCTCTCCTTCTACCACCCAACACCACAACCTGTGAGAGATGCACTTATCTAGCCAAACTGGATGTAAAGCTCTCTCCAACCAAGACTGAACTTGACAGTCAAGAGGAGAAGGTAAACACTTGCACCACACCACACTCATCACATAGTCCCACTAAACATACACCACCAAAATCCGCACACAGAAACACAAAAACATTCACAGAGGCTCTCAATAATAATCTGCTCAAGCAACAGAGACCTCCAAAGCAGAAACGTAAGCAACCTCCACCGCCCAACACAAACCAAATGACACATAGCCCACAGAATCAGTGTGCCAATAAACCACAGCCCATAAGGCAAACCAACGTACCCAACACACTAGTCATAGTTGACTCTATAGTCAGGCACACTGATGTCCCACTCACCAGGTTAAACAAGGAGAAGGTTACTTGTCAGCTGCCGGTTGGGTGCCAGGATCCGCAACATAACCCATACACTCAGGGCACTCCACATCAAGTACAAATATGACTCTGACATTGTCTATGTTGGTGTGAACAACCTGAGGCGTACCTCCCTTGACTACATGAAAAGAGAAATTGAAGAGCTCTCTGATCTTGTAGCCCAGGCAGGTATGAACCTAGCCCTGTGTAGCATCCTGCCATTGCCCAGAATGATACTGCGGTACAAGGACAAAATTATTGACTTCACCAATTGGCTAAGCTTATGGAGTCCTTCTAAGGGGATCCAGTATCTGTCTGCTTGGGATGACATGGTCGACAGACCACGATGCTTTGCCAGAGATGGCCTGCACCTGTCGCCCCTGGGATTCCAGATACTGGCTAAGGCTCTTGCCACCTCTATAGTGTCTTTTTTATTCAAGGTTCAAATGACAAATTCACCACCATAACAGGAACAGGCAAGCAAAAACTGAGAGTAATTCTACTCAATGCTAGAAGTCTAAATCTCAAAATGCACTCACAAAAGGCACTCCTTAAAATGGAAAACATTGATATCTGTGCAATGACTGAGACCTGTTTCAGGGCTCTAGAGAGTGCCCCTTCATTACCAGGCTATAGCTCATACCACACTTTTTGGCTATCTAACCTGGACCAGAACACCAAAGGTGGAGGTGTGTCCATATTCATTAAGGGTATCCACACTTCCAGGCTAGTTGCACAGCATAATGCATCCAAGGTTATCCAAGTGCAACTAACTCTGGGCAAAACTGCAATCCAAATTGTAACTTGCTAGAGATCCCCAACCATGCCCCAGGATTCCCACTCCTCTTTTCTTGATATACTGGAAAATATTAGGGTTCAACCAAACACCCTAATAATGGGTGATTTCAACTACCCCACCATTAACTGGGAAAACTACTCATGTACCAACTCCTTTGCTCAATGCTTTCTAGAATTCATAAATTCCAATGCCCTGGATCAACTTAGCCACACCCTCACCAAGGGCAACAATATCCTAGACCTAGTCATTACCAACATGAGTGACCGGTGTTCCACACTTGAAATCAACACCTCATTGGTCAGATCTGACCATAAGCTAATCACCCTAGATATCCGCATCCCACCCCCACCCACCATTAAGGAAACCATGGTAAAAAAATTCTCCAAAGCCAACTTCATGCTTCTTAAGACAGAAGTGGCGAACTTCATGACATCCATCCAGATGGACAATACAGTTACGAGTGCTAAATCCTACACAAATGCACTCTATAAGCACTTTCATGAGTGCATGGATCATGCTATCCCAAACAGAACCAAGACGCTATCTTCCAAAAAAAGGAAGCCAATCTGGTGGCCCTCTGCCATAAACAATCTCTACAACAGAAGGAAAAAACTGTTGCAAAAGAGAGTAAAATCCTATGAGTAGAGGAGCTGCCTGGTCAGCCTCAATAAGAAGCTGAGATCCATTATAAGATCCTCCAAAGCTAGCTACAAAAACAAAATCACCACTGATTCTAAGGGCACATACAAAGCATTCTATAGCTATGTCAAGAATCTCAATGTCAACACCCAGATCTGCTCTGAGTTACAGTACAACGGCATGAAAATTACAGAACCAACTGATATTGCCAACATCCTGGCAGATAGGTTCAGTGCTAATTTTACCCCCCCTCTCAACCCCTAAAGGGTCCATATCTTTACAAGAAGAATGCAGAGTCCCTGTAATCACATCTATGCAGGTAAAAGCTGCACTCTCTAAAACCAAAAACACAGCATCCACGGGACCAGACAACATCCCAGGCTGTGTCTTACATGAACTTCAGAACTAACTGGCTCCCCAATTAAGCACCATGTTCAATCATAGTTTCACATCAGGCTTTGTGCCCACTGAATGGTGCACAGCTACAGTTATCCCACTCCAAAAAGGGGGAGCTACCACTGATCCTAGGAACTACTGCCCTATTAGCCTGATGAGTCTGGTCTGCAAAGCCATGGAACATATCATCATGGAACTCATAAACAAAGACATTGGTAACCTCCAAACTCTGGACCCCACCAAGTTCGGGTTTGTGAAAGGCAGATCATGCCTTCTGAACCTGTTCAACTTCTTTGTGGCAGTCACCAAAGCCGTAGACGAAGGTAAGGTGGTTCACACAGCCTATCTTGACCTCGACAAGGCCTTCAACACCATCCCCCATTCTGGAATTATAGCTAAACTCACTAAACTATGTATAAATCCCTACATCACAAGATGGGTTGACAACTGGCTCACTGACAGAACCCACACTGTAAAAGTTGCAGACTCCAAATCTGACTTCAAACCAGTGACAAGTGGAGTACCACAGGGTTCAGTCCTGGGACCTCTCCTGTTTGCTATCTACTTCTCTTAAGTACAGGCTAACACAGAAGGCCTCTGGCTAACAAAGTTCGGAGATGACTGCAAACTAGGAGCCATAGTTGAGTCCCCAAATGATGTGGATATCCTACAGAAGGGCCTCATTGAGAAAGATGCCTGGTGTCACAGGCATGGCCTCAAGATCAATGCCAAAGAATGCATTGTCATCCCCTTTGGTAAAAACTCTGTACCCATGAACCTCCACATAACGGCAGTCTACTTAATGCTGAATGCATGATACGAGACCTTGGGACCCAGGTGGACAGTAGTCTCTCCTTTGATAATCATATTGCCACAGTAGTCAGGAAATCCTTCTATGTGGCACACCTCATCACAAAAGGGTTCTCATCCAGGAAAAAATAGATCATTGTCCCCCTCTAGTTGGCACTCATTAGACCCATTATAGACTACAATGCCCCTTTTGGAATGTACCTCACAAGACATCTGCAGCAGCTGGAAAGGCCACAGAAGTACCTCACAAAGAAGATTACAGGCCTCAAACAAATGCCCTACACTGACCATCTCAAAAAACTCCAGCTTTACTCTGTAGCATATCGCCTACTCCAAAGAGATCTCTGCCTAACATATAAAGCTGTGTTAAACCCAGAACTGTTGGACATGCTACACCTTAAGAAATCCAAACCACTCCGAGCTACACGCTCTAGGGACCTAAATTTTGTCACCACAATAAACAGGACATGCTGGAGGGATATATTCCTGTCCCAGAGACTTCCTACACTCTGGAGCAAGCTACCCATCTATGTCAAGCAAAGTTCCTCATTAGCACTCTTCAAGAAAAATCTTGATGAGTGGATGGGAAATAGGAAATACACCCCGGGATCACTTTTGTGGCTTTGCTCGACAGGGGCACAAGAAATGAACTTTCTTGGGTGGTGTAAGCCAGGGAACGTTGTTGGCTAGGCTTACTCAGGCCCTTGGACTGATAGCCTTGTACCCACCTATGACCCTATGAAGGGGTTTAGGGGATGGGCCATTATATAAAATGCTGTTGCTATATGTGTTTTTTATTCACTGAAAAAGGCTTTCATGCCAAAACCGGTTATAATATGTGGGGTGTTGTGCTTATGCATGCAACTCTGAACTGTGATCATTAATTAAATTATTTATATTCCACATATGAGTGCTGACCGTCTTTCCTTTTGCTGGATTTGGCATCCATGTGCCCATAGAGCTGCAACATCCTCTGGTGTTAGCTGACGTGGCTGTGCCAGATTCTTTTCCTGTAGTGAAGCTACTTCCACTGCTCCATCAGTGATTGAGGTGTCCACACTCAGATGTGGTAGGCCATGGGGTTATAGTCCAGCAGAGATTGATCACATTCAGGTAGCACTCCCACTTTAAACTAGGGATATGGAAGTAGTAGTGCAACTCCTGGCAGATGCAGTTGGTGAGGTCAGCAGCAATGACACTGAACTGACAACTCTACCATGCACTTGTCCATACTGCCAGAATTAAGTTTGGCTGTGCTCATGCAGACGCGCACACACACACACACACACACACACACACACACACACACACACACACACACACACACACACACACACACACACACACACACACACACACATTTCACAAAAAGTGCCTATACCAACTCATAGAAATGCAAGTGGAGCAAACCTTCCTGTTGCTAGAGATACAGCTCCTATTACTGATCCTGAGATATTTTCTGCTTTACTTAATGTTTTGTGTTTCTTGCACACACTCTCTACTTTGGTGTCAGCCTTGGCCTCCTGCTCCCCCACACCACTCTCTGCACATGATGATGACTGTGTCATGCCCTTTGTTCATTTTGTTTTTGACTTAGCGATGCATATGTGTCTGATGCACAGAGTAGACAGCTAAAAGCGCCTTTCTCACAAAGTTGGTTTTATACATATTTATTACATAAGATGATTTAAGATGTTTTTGTACATGCTCCTTTCAGAATGATTTTTTTTAGGTAATACTGTAAGTCATACATTCAAACCACTGATATTGCATTCCTGCTTATTGCTCTACTTCAGAAACTGTTGATATAATTGTCCTGTTGACTGGTTTGTGTACAGTGGGCCTGTGACCTGCTTGATGCAGGTTTCTGTGTATAATGCATAGTTGTTTATTGCAGATATCAGTGTTATAAGCCAATAATGGCATCGGTGGACAACTTACACAGGTTCTGCTTGAATCAATTTGCAACCAATAGTATGCAGCTACATTAGTTACTTTTATCTTCTTATATATTTGTTCATATACTACAGGTTCCACACTTACCTTGACATTACTGCAGGTACAAGTCATGTCCTTTGGGGCTGTCTCTGTACAGCCATTTCATAGGGAAGTAAAGTTTGGGGACATTAGATGGCATCAGTTTTACTACTTGTATGTGCTTAGGTCATGTTTATTCCTTAGCTTGTGAGTGTGTGTGCTATCCTTTGTCTCTAAGCCAGGGAGAGGACATATTGCATATGCCTATGTCTACTGGCTCCCCCCTGCAACCGGAGGCTCTCATTCAGGATCTTTGTCTGTATTTGCTGGAGGTGCTGGCCATACCTGTCATCCAGGAATATGTGGTCCTGGCCCTTGCTGTCTCTCTTGCAGCAGTTTCTCAATGTGATATCGTGCAATATTGCACAGACTGTGATTATCTCTGTGCAGGTGCATGGGTCATATTGCAGAGCACCCCATGATGTGTCTATACAGAGGAACTGTGACTTCAGCTTGCCAAACACACACTTTCAGTGGGTCTGTGTGTATTTCTGATGGGTGTCATGAGACATGGTTGCAGTTCATAATCTGCATTACCCAGTAGATGGACTTCTGGAACACCACCCTTAGCAAACCATGTGCTACATGTGTGAGTTATGGCAAATGCCTGGGTCGCCAGCACACACATTGAGTTTGATCCCATAGGCATTACAGACAACCTGACAGTTGATTAAGTGGACCTCCTTCCTGTTGATGTATGTCCTTCCATGTTCACCAGGTGGGGCTTTTATTTCTATGTGAGTGCATTTTTCTTAATGTTTCCTCTGGGCTGTGAGGAAAATAAATGTACTCATTTGCATGTTCTAGCATAGCATTAAGACATTGGTGTAATATTCTGGAGGCTGTGGTCTGTGACATCCCTAGTATATCCACTGTGGGTTTCTGTAATATACGAGTAGCTAATATCCTTAATGATGTACATACCTTAGTTTCCACTTGTATAGGTTCTCCTCAATTTCTACTGGATCTGAGATGGGAGTGGCAGAGGTTGCAGAGTTGATGGAGTGTTTCCCTATCTACCCTGTATCTCTCTAGTATTTCAATATCATGCAGTCCATGATATATTAAACAGGGTCTGAACACCCTTCTTCTCCTTGGCCAAGGTCTATCGATTTGAGCTTATTGCACGCATACATGCAAGACAGCAGCAGCCCTATCTGGACAATACCATATTGTCCTCATTCTCTAAATCTTAATATCACAATATTTTAAAACCTTTTGTCCCTGCCTCATTGGTCATCCTTGTGTTTACTAATTTATTTACCAGAATATTCTATGCCTTTGTGGCTCCTTGCATCCTCTCCTAACCATTACTGCTATAATGTCTGACCAGATAATTAAAATGCCTGGGAATTTACTCTTCAAAGTAATGTATTTGATCATTCTTAAAATGGTTTCACATTGATGCTACAAATAAGATCACTACCTCTTACATGGATGAACAAAACATGAAGTTATCTCTAATCTTTCCTTATGCAGCCAACCATTGACAGCAACTACGTCTACCTCATACCCTATATTTTGTTTATCTCTATTATCACCATGCAATGATGTAATCTAGCTGTCGTTTGTCTGAATGAAACAGAGCACTACATGCTATCCAAAATATACAAAAATGGTCAACTACTCTCAAAGCTTTGCACCCTGTAAGACAAGAAAAATAGTTAGCCAACTATACTGGCATTTATCACAGTCATCTTCTACCCCTTTCCTGCTAAATAATGATACTTCAGTAATGTTGCCTAATTTTTTACCTAATATATCGGGTGCATGAGCCTGAGCTCTCTATCTGCTCCCACTTTTAATAATTTTCATAGTGACACCTACTCTGTCCATATTAAAAACAACTGAATAGTGAAGTGGTTCAAGTTAGTGTCTAAACACCCCCAATGTCTTCTTCAAAGTGGCCTCAAAAAGGCTGCAGCTGCAGAATGCTCCTATTATTTATGGAAAATGTTGCCTACACAGCACAGCTACGGTCATCATAATATCATTCACACTTGGATCCTTCTGCTGAAAATTATCTGGCCCCAAACAAATCCAATCACACAAGTGTATCTATGTAACTCTTGTGTAATCCACTTTTCATATCTTTTCCTAAGCTATCAGTATTAAATGTATGTCTATAGGGTCATGCCATAATGCCAGCCTTCTACAACCTCTGATTTTGTATCTGGTCTCTCACCTAACCTATTGCCCATGGGAGGAGGTGCAGGTTTGGCACACTCTTCCCTTCCTACCATATATAATGTTTCTGGTGGTAACCATAGGGTAGCCAGATTCACTTTGTTGTCATTAGTCATTGTCATGTCTCTTTGATATCTAATGGCTCCAATGGAAATTCCAGGGTAGCTAGATTCACTGTATCTTAATGCTTGCCGCTATATGGTTTGACCTGACTTTCTGATAACTGTAGTTCTTCTCTCCTTTTTTGCTCATTGTCAGTCCCTCAACTACCCCCTCCTAAGACAATGATTCCAAAATGCACTTATGTACTCAGTCATATGTACAGTATTATCTTCAGTGTAATCATCATCCTTACTTGATGCTCAATAAACCTGGAAATGATACTCATCTGTGACCATCTGTCCTGCTGCCAAACCTCTTGGGACTTTCTTCAACCCTCCTATCTTTTTAGATGCTTCTCCCACTGTATTCCTCTTTTGATCAGCTCCTGCTGTGGCTGTTTTCCATTGGTTTGGTGCAGCTTACCAACAGCTCCATAGCTTGGCTCATAAAGGATTAAAGCTTAATAGTGTGATCACCTAACCCAGTCATACTGATAGGGTTGTATAACAGCTGTCATGGTCAGCTCGGCAATTGATCTGAATTCCACTGTCTTCATCAAACACCATGCTCTGATTCCCTATTCCTTATTATTATTACTATTATTATTCTTCTTCTTATTATTATTATTATTATTTATTCATCTTGATTCTATAACAGTACAAGGCACAATGTGTCTTATTGCCCTCACCTTTCTCTTTTTGGGGGGCATTGGAGGTATGACACTGATATAATGCAGGTGATTTGAACCACAGCTCATGAGCACTGAACCATCACTTCTAAGCATTCTTTTCTAGGATTGGCATAATGGTTAAGGTGTTTACCTTGCAGACACAAGGTATAGGGTTTGATTCTCACCTTTGAGGATAATTGGCTAGGCTTAAAATGGTCCACAGAGGCAGTTAGCCTAGTACTCATCTATGAATAAAATACTATGAATATGCATTTATCCCTCTGTTTCAACAAATGTATTTACTTACTTCTGTTTTACCTCTAGGCTAAGGTTGTCATAGGTTCATAGGTTCATATGTGTGTATTAGGCTAATGGCCCTGGAGCCTTTACAAGCCCAGCCCATAGGATTACCCTGGTATCATGCCACCCAACCTTAGTTCCCAGTGC
>NC_056746.1:549933502-549943502 GCF_019279795.1 Protopterus annectens
TCTCCCAGGGTTTCTGATTAAAAGGAGTAACTTTTGCTTACCTAGTCAGACCATCCTGATAAACAAATGCCAATAAATAAATAATTTAATTTTTTAGGTCATTGCTAGGCTAGACGCCCTTGAGGACCCTTTCAAGCCTAGCCAATTTCCATAGAGGGTAAGAATCACACCTGTACCTTGTGACTGTAAGGTAAACACTTTCACCATTATGCAAACTGTCAAAAGTATGCTACCTCTGGACATAAATTTATTATGGGGGAAGCCACAATGTCAGTTTGCTTCCAGATTCCTTACTAACAGAGCTAGAGCAATGGAAACCTGTTTGAACTATGCTTCCAAGTAATGCTGTTAATTCAGGGAGCATTAGCTCACCATAAAAGAAAGTTAATGTGGCTATGATTTTCCATGGGCATTTGTAAGGAAAATGAAATTTTTATGATATAAAGTTAAAATCTGGGTTGTGATATCAGACATTACCTGAAATATATATGGACTAATTTTAAGATTATTATTTGTTCAGTTTGGATTATGAACTGTTTGATGATTGTCAAGTCCAAGATCTAATTATTTGCTAGGGCTTCATATAGATCAGGATAACTCTGAGCCCCGTAGTTATAGGCATCACTTTGAAGGTTTTGGTGTTACATTTGGACCTTACTGCCATTTCAGCTATTTCATAAGTCGGTCTCATGCACTGCCACATTTTAGAAAAGTTGCAATTATTTGTTTGCAAAGGATACCCCACAAGTACATACCTAACTTTTGAAGTCAGATGATTACTTATTGTTGGATGGTCCCTGACAATCACACAGGGCGTCATTAAGGTTTGCAGTTAAATAGTTGAACAATGTCTCTCATCAATTTGCTGGCATTGTTGTTTTAGGAAAAATAGAACGAGGGTAATCACTTTTAAAAATGTGACACTTCAGATTCTTATCTTAAAATATACGCAATGATTAGTTTTCATAGTTTTGTCTATCTATGACTTAAATTTTATGTAAACCTTTCAGTGACCTTTTCTCTAATAATTGCCAATTTTTTCTTCTAGTACAAAGCAACTTCTTTTGTACGACTGACTAAGCTGGAACATTCTGCCTGCACTTAGACACTTTTCTTTAATTTCCTTTCTTTGTCAACTATGCATTCAAGTTCTCAGGGCCTACATTTATGCGTTTTATCTTATTTCACCTTTTTGGTCCTACCCTTGTATACTTTCCCCTAAATATACACTGGCTTATTGAGGTGGCATATGGCTTACTCATTTTTTTCTTGAAAATGTGACTACTAAATCAAGGTGTCATCTCATGTACTATAACTACGGGTTTGTTTCATCATTAGAACAGCATTCTTTACCATATTCTTATTTTCGTTATAACCTTATGCTGTTGTTTTGCGCTTATTGCAATCCAGTGTGTAATCCAGTCTATGTCTACAAATTGTGTGCTTTTTATATTATACTATGTACCTGTGTATCTTCTTGCAGTGCAGTTTTGTATCTTCTTATGTTTTATTCCTCCTTCTGGGCATGTCTCCTCAAGACTCCACTGTAAAAGGGACATCACACATTCCCAGTTAACAAATATAAATAAGTATATAAATAAAATAAATGAGGTAGGCTACCATTTTATTGGCAGTTGTCCTACTTTGTTTACCATGACACCATATGATGCAGTGTTTGTGATATGTTTATTTCAGTTAAACGTACCGTGCATGTTCATTTTACATCTTTTCTGTATGTATGTATGAATTAAAATTATCATAATTCACATTACTTCTCTATTTTTCCTTAATAACTGAATCACATAATCTACGACTCTGCATAATTTAATTTAAGTCTGTAGTTATACTAGAGTTACCCCCTACCCTCTTTAGGCAGGACATAACCTACTGGGCAGTTGTGTCCTGTAAAAAAAACATAAAAAATGGCAAATGTCCTGGAAATTTAGGACAAATAAATATTTCCTATGTTTCCTTTAGTCATTGTATAAAACATTATCTTAAACACCTATGTAGTTTAGGAAACATCATAAACATATCACATTCTACTGCAATGCACTATTATTTTGAATTGAATTCTAGTTCTTTGTATTAAATGTAGATATGGTTTGTCCTGCAAAATCTCACATTTCCATAAAAAAAGTCCCACTTGGGGCATTTGAAAATGTGGCAACCCTATCAAGATTATAACAGTAAACACAAACTGTATGGAATACAATGATTAATAATTTACATGAGCTGAAATTGTCAGAATTAAATCCGTAATCATCAAGTGTAATTTCTAGTCCACATCATAATTATTTTAAAATTTGAGTATATTTATATGTAAATAACATTAAAACTGGCAGATTCAGTAGTGAATATAAAAATAAATACAAAGAATATCAAAGAATATTCTAGCCTAAAATGTCAGATTCCAGCCCAAATTCTGGAAGTGTATAACGGTTCTCCTATAAAATGGAAATAAGTATCCTTGGAAATGCAATAGCGGCCAACATACAAATATTGGCAGAAATGTAAAGATACACACCCAGTAACAGCATTTCCAAATTCCAAGAGAAAACATCTGCAAGCATCTGTATCCCAGTTGTCACTACATTTTCTATCTTTTCGCCGGGAAAGAAGTAAACTGCAATTGGACTGTCAGAAGGTCTGAAATTTAAGAAACCTGAAAATCAAAACTAATTATTTTTATTTAAAAAATTAGGGAGTTACAATTCTAACACTGCAGATCAGTGTAATGGCATAAATAGATAGATTCAGATTTTGTTTTTAAATACAGTTGTTCTCCAGTAATACTTCTATTTTGTATATGTGTGCTTTCAGACAGCCTAGCCTAAGATACTGTAGCTTTCTCAACATTCTGAACTGTTGTATATAGCTGAAGGGAAACACTACAAAATGATTTATTCACTTCCTTCAGGCTTCTGCCTGGGGGGAAATATATTAAGTCCCAATAGGCAAATTCCGATAAGTGGGTTTTTCGTTAAATATCATTATCAGGTTTGAATTTTGAAGTGCCTTTATGTTTGCTCTAAAAATATACCTAATAATTAACTCCTCAAAAAAGTGATGAAATTCCATGTGAACTACAAGAATCAAGTTATGAAAATGACCTGTTTTAACTTCACAGCAGGAATGAATTCTGATGCATTAACAGTAAGTGATTGCTGCCCATGCTATGAATGTAAAATATCTGTATTTCTCCAGGAATACATTATAATGAATGAAAAGAGTGTTATACTCTGACCAGTAGCACTTCCATTTAGGCAGGAATTATACATCAATTTGGCTAATATTTTCTTTGAAGAAATTGAATTAAATGTTATGCAGATTATACTGCTAGGTTTTGCTTTTACATTTTACATTAAAAAAGCTGCCATCACTAATGTGACAAGCTAGAAAAAATGCAGCATTTGGAGAAGATATTAATAGTTCATAATTTTTCTAATTGTCACTTTTAGTTCATTATTATATAAATTTGCATGCAAAAAGGACTGATCTCCTGTGTTTATCTGTCATCTCAGACCTGTTCCTGTCATGTGTTGCACTTCTGAAATCCACTGTTTTATCTCATACAAGGTAATTGTGTCAGTATACAAGGAATAATGAATAATAATAACAGAATCATAAGGCTGTATTAAAAATGTTTCTTTTTGTTCCTTATAAATATAAGCAGATTTAAATGAACTTTGTAAATAAATCAAATCAATGAAAAAAACAAGCTGTTTTTCAAATATTGCAAGGGGAAGGCAATCTATGATATTTTAAGACAGATTATTTTAGATAGCTGGCATAAGAAATAGAAAAGCCTCCTAAAAGAAATAGAAAACCTCTAGTAGTTTCCAAATTAATCTTTTAAATCACCAGATGTTCTCCTTCCCCAACAAAATAGTGCAGATAGGTAATTTATGAATAAAGGATTAACCAATGCTTCAGTTAGCAATGATGAAACGTGTTACAGGTTAATAAGGCAACAACACTGAAGACATGACATTTTACTATCATGCAGGGCAGATCCACCTGATGTAGGTACATTTTCAGATGAAGATAATCCTTAATTGGCAACACTCTACAAAAGTTATAGGTTACTATAACCAAGATATAATGTCAGAACACTATAGACACCTATGGTTGAATATATATATATATATATATATATATATATATATATATATATATATATATATATTTTTTTTTTTCACTTCATAATCTCAAAATACTGAAATATCGAATTTCAGTATCTTGAGACCATGAAGTCGAAAAGCCAAATAACCGAAACCCAAACTCCTAAAACCACAAAACCGCAAAATACACAGCACACACTATGCAACACATATAAACACACACCTCCTGACACTGTACAAAAACAATAGAACACACACGCACACAACTAAAGAAACACACACACCTACCCTTACTATATGCAGGGGGGCAAGCTCCACTGCACCCCCATGTGAGGAGCTGTGCCCCACACCCCCCCACTAATATATACTAACTCTGAGGTCACACTACACTCCATAACATGGACAACCCAGCACCACACATTCCACCCCCTTGCACAAACACACATCACAGACATAAAAACACCACCACTCCCAACACTAACACACTCACACTCTGACTTACCTACCCTAACCCACACATAAAATGTCCCAACACACTCACAAACACATAAATAATCCCTCCCTAAAACCCTAAAATAAACAACACTCACCTAACACGCTATCCATACCATGGGTTCGACATTCTCGGATTCGACATTTCTGGGTTTGCGATTTCTGTCCATTCAGCTTTATAGGCTCCAGATTCTGAAATTCGATATTTCAGGATTTCAACTTATAAAGTGTTTCCATATATGTATATACATATATATATATATATATATATATATATATATGGGTCTACCTGATAACACTGACACACCAAAACACCAACAACAAAATAACCGACACGAAAAAAAAAAAAAAGAAAGTTCAAAAACACGAAACTTCACATGCCTGACAAACCAAAATCCTGACAATCAACAAAACAAATACCTTTCCCAAAAAGCACACACACAACACAAGCACACCAAAAACCTTACAAACCTACATTAAACCTTACATACACAACTATCTATGCACTAACCTTAACCCAAACCCTAACCCTACGGTCCGTCATTATCGCACATTTACCTTACCCGCACCCTAACCCTAACTCACTTAATCCGCCCCTAAACCTTAACTCTGTCACTATCGCACACTTACCTTACCCGCACCCTAACCCTAACTCACTTACCCACCCCTAAACCTAAAGTCTGTCACTATCGCACACTTACCTGACCTGCACCCTACCCTAACGTCCGTCACTATCACACACTTACCTTATCCACACCCTGACCTTAACGTCCGTCCCTATCGCACACTTACCTTAACAAGTCGGTGTTCTCAGCGTAGGGATTCTCAACTGTCGGTCTTCTCCATTGTCGATCTTCCCGTGTCAGCGTTTAGAACTTTCGGCAATTTCAGGTAGACCCATATATATATATATCACAAGCAAGAGTTCAAGATAACAGGAAGCAGATTTATCTTCTCTGTAAACAAGTAAAATATATCACTGTTTAGTTGCCAGAAAACAATGTCAAAAGGCAAATCTTTTCAAACAAAAATAAAGCAATTACTCAATGACCAGCTAGTTCATTATTACCATAACAGGGAATTAACTTTATAACACATTTTTTATTACATTTTTATCTAGCTCTTAACACTCCTTAAAAGTATACTAGCACTTTCTTCTGAGTCCTGCATTAATGTAAAGAAGGTATTAAAGAATTAAATTAAACAGCTTTTTATTTCTTTATTTATTCGCATTTATTTTCTGGGATAGTCCACTGCACCTAGGAGTACCCATTTTCAGCGGTGGCCTGGGGAGAAAAGCTTGACATATTTCATATACATTGATGAGATAAAGTTACATAATGACTGTTAACACAAAATGCAAAAATAACAATGATTTACATCCAGGTACAATATATACATGTTGATATACATTTAGAATTAGGCTTCCTTTTCTTTAAATTTCATCTTGTAGCTGAGGATGCATAAAATTGAAAGAGAGAAGAGTTAAATTAAGTGAAGATGGATAGATATTTCAAAGTGTTAAAGTTGTTAGAAGAGGTTTCTAGTTTCATGTAATGCTGGAAGAATTATTTGAACATGTACAAAGCCATAGTTTGGAGAGGTATTCCTGCATTGACTTTTTGAAAATGGTGTGGTAAGAAGTGGTTCTGATTGTGGTGGGTAAAGAATTCAACACCTTGGCTATAGCAATGGAGTAAAGAGTTCGACCAGCTGTAAGGCTGGGTAATTATACCTTTAGAAGACATTTATTTTCAGATCTGAGGTATCTAGTGGGGTTGTAGGGGGACATTAGTGAGGCTAGGGATGGGCAGTCTTCTGGTTTAGTTATAATTTTATGTGCAGTGGTGAGTTGTAGGTAAGTTAGGAAGTGAGGTAGTTCAAGTCAATTGACTTTTTGAAGGTATATACGGTGATGGGAGGTATGTGTAGCATTGCTGGAAAACTTTGCTACTTTATTGTAACAAGATTCAACTTTGTTTTTTAGAGAGAATTGAATGCCTGTGAACAGGGGGCACCATATAGTAGAGATAGCAAAAGAAAGGTGGATGTTAGGGTTTTTTGGCTGAGTGGTTGAGGTAAGTTAAGTGTCTGTAAAGCAGACCTAACTTTTGGTGGGCTTTTCTAATGTTGTTTAGGATATGAAGGTCAAAGGAGAGATTTTAATCAATAGTAACTCCAAGGAGTTTAGTGTGGGGCACTACTTTGAAGACAGTGCTGTTCTGAGACTGAATAGTAAATTCTGACCTGCTTATGGGGATGGATCTTTTTAGGGGTGAATAGAAGGAGTTTGGTTTTGTTAGCATTTAGGGCTAGGTGATTGTTATTCATCCATGTTTCTGTGGATGAAAAGGCAATTTGAGTTAGTTTTTAGAGTTCACTGATGGAGTAAACAGAGCAGATAATGGTGGAATAATCTGCATATTGAATAAGTGAGGTTTCAGACAGGGAAGATTTGAAGTCATTAACAAATATGCTGAAGAGGAGGGGCCCAGGTATAGAGCCTTGGGGAACTCTTGTTGATATCGGGAGATACGGTGAGAAGTACTCGTCCAATTTTGTTGCTTGTTGTCTATTTGTAAGGTAGTTAGAGAACCAATCTAAGGTAGGGGTGAGATTACTAGGTTAGAAAGTTTAGTGAGTAGTTGGGGATGTGAGATGGTATCAAATGCCTTCGATAGGTCGAGGAATAAAGAAGACACATTTTCCCTGTGTCTCTTGCACAGTTTACAGTGTGCAAGTATGATATAAGGGCAGTGGTGATACTGTGTCCAGGACTGAAACCGTGTTGGGTGGGGGACAAGATTTTATTGTCTAGGACGTGCTTTAGGAGTTGATTGTGGACACATTTTTCTAGAATTTTGGATAGAGGGGAAAGGATTGCTATGGATCAGCAATTGCTAAAATCTATGTTTTGGCTGCCTTTATGTAATGGGAGAATATAAGCTTTTTTCCAGATAAGGGTACTTGCTGTTCTTGGAGAGATCTATTGATAAGTATGCTAACTGGATAAGCTATAGACTTTGCTGACATCTGTAGGTATGTTGGGGGTAGGTTATCAGGTGCATTAGTACATGGTCTGAGCTTAAGGAGTAGTTTCAAGATAGTCGAGGTAGAGATGGGGAGAAGGTGAAATTTGGTGTGGAGTTTATATTTGGTGAGTGAGCTGTGATATTTATTTGAGGGACGTTTCCTATAAGTTTAGCAATGGAGTCTATAAAATGGGAGTTGAATATTGTGGCAATATCTGTGGAGGATTTGTCTGCGTCAGGACAGGGGCTGTTACTGGATCTTGGGTTAAGCAGAGTTGAGATTGTATTCCAAAATGTCTTAGGGTTTTGTTTATGGCATTTTTGGTTACAAAGACAGAATTGTTTTTTGTGTTTTGCTAGTGCACGTTTTGCTTGGTTACGAAGTTGTTTAAATTATAGGAGGTATTGGGGGTCTTTGCTTTTTGCCAAAACTTCCAACATTTGTCTCTTTTAGCCATAATTTGTTTTGTGGGATGATTAAGCCAGGTAGCACTGCTGTTTTTAATTATTTTTTGCCATATGGGGGCTAGATTATTTAGAAGATCTAAGAAGGTTTAATTAAAGAATTCAAAAGCTTTGTCTAGTGGAAGGACTTGGAGAATGCTCCAGTTTACTTGTGCTAGGGTGTCATTTAGAGTTATTTGGTTGAAACTGGAGATATTTCTAATTAGTCTGTACTGGTGTTGACTGGGAGCTAGGGTGTATTTATGTATTATGTTTGTTGGGAGGTGAGCACTTATGGTTTGAGGTCGAGTCCCTGCTGAAGCTATTTTGTTTAGGTGTAAGACTAGTATCCAGTCTATGATGGAACCACTAGTTGTTGTTTTGTTGGGTATAGTTACTTCATTGATAAGCTGGGTATAATTGAATAGATTTATATTTATTGGGGGTTGATTTTTTTGTGACTTCTGTCCAATCTATGTTGACATCTCTAAGGATAATTGTCTCACTAGTAAATGTTTTAGAAGACCAGGCAAGGAGTTGTTCTAGGATTGCTATATTACTGCCTGTTGGGATATAGAGTCCAAAGATGCAGAGTTTTTTGCTGGTATTCAGTTGTTGGAAAGCTACAACAATTTTGTCAGTTGTGAATTATGGGTTGGGGTTGGTATATGGTTCTAATGTGAAATGACTTGGGTAAATTAATGCAACACCTCTACCTTTTTTACTGGGTCTATCATATATTAAGCAGGAGTAGCCAGGTGGTAGAAATTCTGAGTTTTGTATATATGGTTTAAGCCAGGTTTCTGTGGTTGCTATTATATCTGGCATACTGTGTGAAATCCAGGCATGAAAGTCTGGAATTTTATTCCTGATACTTTGCAGGTTAATGGTTGCTATGGTTAGAGATTTATCGGCTTGTTGGGTTGTGGGATTTAGGGCTGGTCCGGGGTTGAGGTGGATGTCCCCTCAAAGGGGAAGTTTTGCTTTATTGATAGGTAGGTTTGTGGTTATTAGATTTCTTTTAAGTATGGAATGTTTGTATAGAGTTGTTAGGCTAAGTTTAGTATTTGCTTCAGTTACTAGTTTAAGTCTGGCAGCAGAGTGGTTGTATAATGCAATAAGCCCTGGGTGAATTAGGTGGTTTCTGGGTGTAGGTGGACTTATGGTTGAGGTGATAGGTAAAGGTTTTAAATTGTGGTGTATTGTGTGGATGGAAGTTAAGTGCAGAAGGGTAAGGAAAACAAAGGAGACTGGGAGGAGCAATGGTGATGAGTGTTGAAACATTGTTTCATGAGATAATGGATGAAGTGAGATTGAAAAGTGTAGGTGGAGTGCTGACTGGAGTATAGGGAGAAGGGGAGGAGCCTGTCTAGGAATAAAGGAAATTGATCCTGGGGTAGGTGAGAATGGGGGTAGGGTAGAGAGAGTGGAGTGAACCTGAGCGCAGGCAGGGCAAACAAGCCAGCAGCATCTGGAGCTAGCAAAGCGACAGCAGAAATGAGCCTGCAGAATAAAAACTATCAGTATCAATGTAGACACTAACGAGGTAAGTCAGGAATAGAGGAAAAATAGTATAGGATGATTTTACAATAAAGACTAATTAAAGATAGTACTTACACTAGCTTTTGAAAGTCAAATAAGAGTTTAATGCACTAGTGTGTGAAAGTCCAAGGGAAAAGCATGGCAGTAAGATAGAGGGTCGAACGTATCCCTTTGTTAGGGATTATAAGCCCTGGGTCCAAATACGCTTCTGAGGAACAGGGTCACCAAAACTACTTGAGGTATTGAGAAGAGTCACTTGGGGGGTCTGTTAGTCTGAAAGAATGAGGGAGGGTATGAGAGGATTGTATGCAGTTGTTGCCCCTGACTTAGTGGGCACTAGGACAATATACAAGTATTGACAAATTA
>NC_056746.1:549948502-550053502 GCF_019279795.1 Protopterus annectens
CCAAACTGGAGGCTGAGCTCTCTCAACATAGGACTGGCAAGACCAGACAGGAGGAGAAGGTAACCACACACACTATAGACCCAGTCTCACATAGTACCATCACAACCTCAAATCATACACATAAACACACAAAGACATACTTGGAGGCTCTGATCAAAAATCTACCAAAACAGCAGAGGCCACCAAAGCAGACACCCAAACAACTACCACCTCAGAACACAACACCTGCAACACATAGACCACACAGTCAGAGTGTCAAACAGTCACAGCCCTTAAGGCCAAACACAATGCCAGACACACTAGTCATTGGTGACTCCATAGTCAGACACACTGACATCCCGCTCACCAGACTGAGTAAGGAGAAGGTCACAGTAAGCTGCCTGTCGGGTGCTAGAATCCGCCACATAACGCAAGCACTCAGGTCTCTCAACAGCAGGTACAAGTACGACTCAGTCATTGTCCACGCTGGTGTAAACGACCTGAGACGTACCTCCTTGGACTACATGAAAAGAGACATTGAGGAGCTCTCTGATTATGTAGCCCAGGCAGGTATGACCCTGACCTTGAGCAGTATCCTACCTTCACCAAGAATGATGCCACAATACAGAGATAAGATGATCAGCTTTAACAATTGGCTTAAACTCTGGTGTCATTCAAAGGGGATCCAATGTCTGTCTGCCTGGGATGGCATGCTGGACAAGCCACGCTGCTTCGCAAGGGACGGCTTGCACCTGTCACCCCTGGGATTCCGGATATTGGCAAAGGCTCTTGCCACCCCCATAGTGCCTTTTTTAGGCAAGGCTCAAATTCTAAACCTACCACCCTAGAACACAATAAAGGAAAAAAACTAAGGGTAATGCTGCTCAATGCCAGAAGTCTCAACCTCAAGATGCACGCACTCGAGGCCCTTCTCAGTATGGAGAACATCGATGTCTGTGCTGTGACAGAAACCTGGTTCAAGGCTCCTGAGAGCACCCCAGCACTATCAGGTTTTACCTCATATCATGCGTTCCGGCCCCAAAATCTGGACAATACCAAGAAAGGAGGGGGGGTATCCATATTCATCAAGGACACCCACACCTCAAGATTGGTGGCAATGCACGATGCATCGGAGACCATCCAGGTGCAATTAACCATAGGCAAGACTGCTCTGCAATTTGTAGCATGTTACAGGCCACCCTCGCAAACTCAGGAACCTCACATGGCTTTCCTGAAAACACTGGAGGGGATAAATGTATCTCCGAACACCATCATACTAGGTGACTTCAATTACCCTAATATAGACTGGGAACACTACTCAAGCCCAAACACTCTAGCCCAAAAGTTCCTGGAATTCATAAACTCAAATGCCATGGAACAACTAGTCACCATCCCCACAAGAGGAGAAAACATACTTGATCTCATCATCACGAACATGAGAGCACAATGATCAGATCACAAACTAATCTCGCTGGAGGTCCTCATCCCGCCCCCACCTGAAATAAAAAAGACCACAGTAAAGAACTTCTCAAAAGCCGACTTCACACTTCTAAAGACTAGTGTGGTCTCCTTTAAGGCCCCCGAGCTGGCGGTAAACATTACTCAAGCCGCTGAATCACTTACAAACGCCTTCTACCAGCACCTGCAGGGCTGCATGGATCAGGCAATCCCAAGCAAAACAAAGACTCTTTGTACCAAAGGCAAGCATCCAGTCTGGTGGACCCCAGCCATAAACAAACTCTACAACAAAAGGAGGAAGCTACTACAAGATAGAGCAAAATCCTTAAAAGGTAAGACACCGCTAATCACTATAAGTAAAAAGCTAAGAGCTCTCATTAAATCGTCCAAAGCAAACTTTGAGAGAAAAATAGCTAAGGACTCAAAAGACAATCATAAGGCATTCTTTAGCTATGTTAGAAACCTGGGAGGAAACACCCAGATATGCTCAGAATTAGTTCAAAATGATGTGAAGATTACTGATCCTACAGACATTGCCAACATACTGGCTGACAGGTTCAGTGCAAACTTCTCCCCCCCTCCCCCCCAAAAGGAGATATATCTATACCAAATGATTGTAGCCCCCCAAACATCTCTAACGCCCAGGTGAGAACTGCTCTCTCCAAGGCAAAAAACACAGCATCCATTGGACCTGATGGTGTCCCCGGCTGTGTGCTCCACGAACTCAACGAGGAATTAAACCCGCAGTTAGGACAGCTGTTTAATCTTAGTCTCACCTCCGGATACGTACCCAGGGAGTGGCGCACAGTGACTGTGGTCCCACTTCACAAAGGAGGTGCCTCCACCGACCCTGGAAATTACTGTCCCATTAGCTTGACAAGCCTTATCTGCAAAGCCATGGAGAGGATCATAATGGATCTCATAAATAAAGACATAGGGAATTTGCAGACTTTGGATCCAACCCAGTTTGGCTTTGTCAAAGGCAGATCATGCCTTTTAAACTTGGTTGACTTTTTGAAACAGTCACCAAGGCCATTGATGAGGGAAAGGCAGTCCATACAGCCTACCTCGACCTGGCGAAGGCCTTCGATACAATACCCCACTCGGGTATCATTGAAAAACTCATCAGATTAAATGTAAACCCATACATCACAAGATGGGTTGCAAACTGGCTGAGTGACAGAACCCACAGGGTCAGAGTTGCTGGCGCCATGTCAGACTCAAAGCCTGTCACAAGTGGTGTCCCACAGGGCTCAGTCCTGGGCCCACTCTTGTTTGGCATCTACTTTTCTGAAGTACAAGCAAACACAGGAGGGTTATGGCTGACAAAGTTTGCAGATGACTGCAAACTGGGTGCCGTAGTCGAAAACACATCTGACACAGATATCCTTCAGAAGGGTCTCACAGAAACGGATAACTGGTGCCAGAGCCATGGCCTAAAGTTAAATGCCAAGAAATGCATAGTCATACCCTTCGGGAAAAACAAGGTTACCCCTAGCTACCATATAGGTGGCAATCCACTGAGCACAGAAGAAGTTATCAGGGACCTGGGGACCCAGGTTGACAGTAGCCTTTCATTCGACACTCATATTTCTAAAGTAGTTAGGAAGACCTTCTACATTGCCCACCTTATCATGAAGGGATTCACATCTAGATCAAGGGAGGTCATAGTCTCCCTATACTCATCACTCATCAGACCAATGATTGAGTACAATGCCCCATTCGGAATGTATCTGACCCGACACTTGCAGCAGCTGGAGAGGCCACAAAAGTTCCTCACTAAAAGGATAAAGGGTCTCAAAAATCTGTCTTATGCTGCCCGACTGAAAAAACTCCAGCTCTATTCAGTTGCTTACCGCTTGCTCAGAGGTGACCTGTGCCTGACATACAAGGCCATGTCAAACCCAGATTTGATGAACATGCTTCACCTCTAAAAAATCTAAATCCCTCAGAGCCACAAGGGCGGGAGACTTAAACCTCGACACGGTTATTAATAGGACGTGCTGGAGGGATAGATTCATCACCCAAAGACTCCCTATGCTGTGGAACAAAATCCCGGTATATGTGAGGCAGAGCACCTCGCTGGCCTTGTTCAAGAGGAATCTTGACCAATGGATGGGAGATCGCAGATATACCCCAGGGATAACCTCAGTGTCACTGCTCGACAGAGGCACAGCAAAATAATGGGCATAGTTTCTCCAAACTAAAGGGGTGGCGTAAGCCAAAAAACTATGGGCTAGGCTTGTAAATGCCCTCGGGCAGATAGCCTAGTATGAACCTATGAACCTATTTAATTTAAAACTTTTATTTCAATTTTGAGATCACAAACCCTGATGGACATTTGCTAAACAAAACAGTCTCATACTGAAAATAAACTTAAAATGAGCAGCAGTAAATATCTCTTCCCTCGAAACCCACATTCTTTATCTTGGGCACCTGAGCTGTTTTCAGACCATGTCCCCCCCTGCACACATTTTTAGGACCATACATAAATACACGTGTTCTTTGATTTACCTTCCTGATTGCTTTAAATTTTATTTATTTTTAATACAACATTTGTTAGAATGTATTCTAAATTTGTAGTTCTGAACATATTTGCAGTAAGCACTGAAACAAAATGTATGAAGCAATAATAACAGAAGTACCTATTTTAGAACATTTCAACCATAAAAGGCAACTCAAACTGCTGTCATTATAATTCACCAATATCCATACTCAACAATTACAGCCCACCTTATCAACTATAAACACAACAGAATTCTGATTGCGATAAAATGTTCACAATAAAGTATTCCATTTTGTTTTACACAAAAGAACACTAGTCCTGAAAGACAGACTAATAAATAACTTTAACTTTTATCGGCTGAGCAGTGTCGGTCATTTTTTGTTCACAGAGATCCCCCAAACCCAGCAATTATACCTCCTTTGTTGACTGCATATTTCTTAGATATATGTGTCAAAAATTAACAATAATAATAACAAAGCCATATATTTTAAATTTGTTTCACACAAACACACAGCAGCCAAAGTATTCCACCTTAATTCAAACATACTCAACACAAACACACACGCACACAAAAGCATGACCCAACACACGTGCACACACACAAGCCCTGCTAAGTATTATCCACCTGATAACATATGCTAATTCAATGCATGCAATCACTGCAGAAGCAAAACATATGTGAATAATTCCACATTAAAGAGAATTATTACTAAAGCAGATACTGCTGCTGGCAAACAACTTTACATTTCAGTGTTTAGCCTGCAAATGTAGTGCCTGCTGTCCTTGAAGAATGAATTGCCTATGTTGCATTAAAAAAAAATGTGCTGGTGATATTGCCACATTTCCTGAACCAGATCAACTATGCAATAGGGATTGGCTGGCAAACGCTGGCAACAGGTTAATAGTTACTAAGCATGCAGTGCTGGAGATATTTCAGGAGACTAGCCCAAATTCTCCACTGCTGCAAAGCACTGTTTGGCTAAGTGAAATGCTAAATGTCACACAGTAGGCTAGTGAAGATGGAAATATTCAAGGTCTGCACCTTTGCTGCAGGATGCAGCTTACTAATAAGTCAGAGTTTTAGTTGTCTGCATCAGCTGCTAGAGTGACAGTTTTTAACAGAATGCAAACATTCTTTATAATCTGATGTAGTAAAAAAGACTATCCCCAGGATTCAATAAATGATTTTTTCTGTGCAGGAACAGTGTAGCCACTCCTGCATGGAATATGGGCACTGAGCGATCCAGTAAACTAGTGTTTTGACGTGCACGAGCCTGCCTATACTGTTCTTGCATGGAAACCAGTGCAGAGTGCTAATTACCTCATTTGCTGGTGAAAAAACATGCAAATGAGGTGAATTAGTGATTCAGCAAGCAGGCAGGTATTCATGCAAGAACAATGTTAATAGCAGAAATGTATTTGGTTACTAACCGAATACATTTCTGCAAATAACAAAACAGAGGCATGAAAGCTCCAAAAAAGCACGTCTTATAGTCTTTAAGCATGCCAATGGCCAATTATATGGCCATTGGCATGGAAAAGTGCTTAATTTGTATAAAAATCAAAGTTATTTTTTTTGGCAGATCTCAGCCGTTTAAGCACAGGGCAGCGGCACGCAAATGGGATTGTGCCAAAACAAAAAATGTGAAACTCAATTTTAAGGGAAATCTGCATTTTGCTATTATAGTCTATGACATGTAGAATCAAAACAATGTAAGGTAACAGTGGTTGTCAAGGGGAAAGGCTCTGTGTTAGTGCAGTAACTATGGACTAAGGCACTGGGGTACGCAAATGAGGGGAAATTTACTGAATCACAAAAATCTTCTACGTGCCAAATGGCACCTAACCGTGTAGGTGCTATAGCACGATTATGTAACTAGGAGGAGCAACATACATGAAAAGGGGGTGTGTCAGGGATGTTGTAAGCACACTGGAGCATTTTTGGTGCACAGATAAGCTTAGCTATGCACAGCTAAGCAAGGGAGTGTGTCTGAGGCTGTAGTCACTATTTACATTTGGGCACCGGGTTTGCTTGGTGTGCCTTTGGGCATCATTGACAGCATCTGCAGCACAACAACAGTATAAACTATAGAAACACCTTACAGTCTGTTTTTCCCACAAACTCTGCACCATTGGTATACACATGCGGGGAAATTTTAACTGGAAAAATGTTAGGGGTTGCCATTGCTTTGATCCATCAGTATGTGCTAGAGGCTGAGGCAGAGAGGAGGATAATGTTGACAACTGCCACAGACCGAGGAGGAGGAGAAGAGTGTTCAGACCCAGGGTAACCTACCAGGGGCTACATGATCTGGAGATAGTGGAGTGGTACAGGGTGGACACAAACATACTTCAGCAAATCACAGAGCTGTGCAGGCCTCAGCTCAGACCTACAGCCAACAGAGGGGAACCCATCCCAGTGGATACCAAGGTATGTGTAGCCTTAAGAATTCTAGGTACAGGTACTTTCCAAAGACCTACTGAGGACATCATGGGGGTCTCACAGGCATCTGCATGCAGGGTACTCCACCAGTTCCCGGATGCCATGCTACCACATGCCAGTGAGCATATTTACTTTCCCAACACCCATGAGGAGAGGACCAGCAATATGCATCTCTTTCACCATGTAGCAGAATACCCAGAGGTACTGGGTGCCATAGACTGCACGCACATCCACATCAAAGCATCACTCAGTGAACAGGGTAGGGTCTACATAAACTGCAAGGGATTCCCCTCCATCAACTGCAAAGTCATGTGCAATGCCCAGGGCATTATCATGAATGTGTGTGCTGGCAGCACTGGAAGCTATCACGAATCCCACATCTGGCATTCATCACAGCTGTACCAGGCATTTGCCAGTGGGGGCATCTCAAATGGCTATCTGGTGAGGGATGCTGGCTATGCACTGGAGCCGTGGATGATGACACCCATCAGAAATGCACAAACACCCACACAAGACCGCCATAATGAGGCACACGCACAAACCAGGATCATTATACAGTGTGTGCTTTGGATGTTCCGCTTCCTTGACACATCTGGTGGAGCCTTGCAGTACTCTCCAGCCACATGTGCACACATGTTCACAGTATGTGCCATGCTACACAATATAATCCTGTAGAAACAGCTGCAGCAGGAACAGCACAGGGAAGGGCCACACAGCCCACCACCATTGCCAAGGATCCCCACAGGCACAGAGGAACTCAGAGGAGGAGGCCCCTGAGTCTGCTCCTGTAGGCAGAGGGAGGCATGCTCCGTATGCTCAGGCCTTGGTAAAGAGGCAATGCATAGCATACATACTGACACTGTAGTGATCCCAGGGACTGACACCTCTCTCTGACTTGCACACACAGTAAAATGGATGATACAAACATCACATTACCTGTAACATACCATGTATAGGCAGTGTACTGTGTGCATCCAACACAGGCAGCCCTCAAGCACCATTTTACAACTGCCACAAGCACAAGGTAAGTCAGCCTTCTTAACAATAAATAAAAGGATTAGTATGTTTTGCTAGCGTTATGCCGTGTGCATGCAAGGGAATGGGGTGACCTACTGGGTTAGCAGCAGACAACTGACAGCTATGTGGGACACCAGGAAATGTCTGACCAAAACTGGCCTCCACACACTATGCAATAGTACCCAAGGTGGCAAATCCCACTGCAGTATATATATGGGGACAACTAACTGGGGGGTCATAAGTCACAGGCATGGATGTCAGGGTGGGGGTCTCATACTCACCCCTCACAGCAAGTCAGCTGTAGAAAACACAGAGAAATGTCTGGTAAATGGTGGCAATGTTGAATTACCCCCCTACAGACTCACACAGTGATAGCACAGCAGGACCCGCAGTTGCAGTAAGGCTATGAAGGGTAAGAAGTCTGAAACTCAAATGTATGCCATTGCAATCTGACCTGTGCTCTTTACTGATATACCTCTAGTCCCCAAGACAGGGCACAATAGTATGGCAAATTGAACCAAAATGCAAAGCAAATATCATCACAGTCTGAAGAAATGTGTACAGTTGACAGGTGTGCCCCCCATATACCAACACAAATGCAGTAACATGTATGTTTGCAGGGAAGTAGTACTATAGCACACATTGGCAGGGATGCACCAATAAACATGAAACATATTGCTTGTCTACAATATTCAGGGCTCAATGAGCTATGTGTATGTGTGGTTAAGACTGTCAGGATCTGGCCAGCACATTCTCCTGGCATTCGTCTTGTAGTGCCCTAGGTACAATGCTGCTTTTGACTATATACTACACATATGAGGGACATCTTGAAGGATGCGTAGCTGAGGCACCAAGGGTTTTGTGAATATAAGTGCTTTTTGGTACTGTTGCCAGTAGTTATTCTCAATAATTCTTTTTCCTTATGTTTGCTTTTACAAATAATGGACATGCCTGCACAGAAGAATGCACTCTGTACCCACACCCATAACTCCCAACCTTTGACAGCAAGATGTCTGGACAAGGGCAGAAAAAAAAAGTGCAACAGACGCACAACGATAGGCATATGTTGTAAATATCACTCTTACATATTGAGAAAGTTGGTAGTGTGAGGGGTTTGCAGTAATGGGAATTGTCTGAAAGTTATGTAGTCTGAAACAGGAATGTCTGTCATTTTGTAACATCACTCTTCAATTATATGTAACTAACTTGCCATAAAAACACAAGTTTACATAGACAGGATGAAACCTCTAGCCAAACACCTGGACAACCTGCCAAAAAATGTACAGGTGAGAGGTATGCCCACACAAGGTTATGGCATCTCAGGTTAGAAAGATACCACACAAGCAGGAGATCCCCATCTAGTATATTACCAGGTTGCTGGACTATTTACACAGGGCATCATTACTCAACTGGTTGTAGCCACACCTCATAAATGGCCTTGTTGGACAATAATGTACATAGCTGCCCTCATAATATTGGTCTATTCATCATACAACTAGTATTCCTCTGATAAAACACAATGATGATCTGAGGATGTCTGGCACTAGGTAATGACACAATACATTGCAGTTTCATACTCCAGATATGTCAGAAAATGTCTGATAAACAAAACCAGTACCCTGAGGAAAGTCCTGTGCACTCCTGAGAGGTATGGCTGTAGCACACAAAACCCTGGACAGGAGTACACCTAACAATGGAATGGAGTCATACTATAACTGTAGAAGGTCACACTGGGCATGCTTCTACACTTAGAGAATCACAGGACATGTCAGAACCCACATCGGAATATATAACTGTATTGTGTATATATGTCTGTGCATACAGACAGCTATGTACACCTCAACTGTCCCCACACACTCATGCACACACACACACACACACACACACACACACACACACACACACACACACACACACACACACACACACACACACACACACACACACACACACATCAGACAGGATTACCCTCACCTAGCTGTAGGTGGCTCATATGTGATATATCTGCATCTGTTGCTTGAGATATTTATTTTATTTTACATTTGTTGACCGGGAGAGTCCAACTGGATTACAAGTCCATTTTCAGTGGAGGCCCGGGGAGAAAAGCTCCAAGAGAACAATTTTTTACAAAACATAGTTGTAAGGATAGACTTTTGACATACAATTTCCATAGAAGAGACTTTGACATACATATTAACTAATAGATAGGATACATTCGTTCTTTACAATATAATATTAAATTTTAGAAGATATTCCTAAGTTTAAGATTCCTGTGATACATTTACTATCAGAGTAAAAGCAGAGAGATGTAGAATAAGGCTCCGAGAGAGCAGATGATGCCCGCTATAGCTGAGAAGATTAACAAATTGATTCACTATATGTCTTCGCCTGGTTTTAATTGAGAAGGATAACAAATTGATTTCCAATGTCTTCTCCTGGTTTTAGTTGCTTATGGAGAGCTCAACATTGCTGGGGTAGTTTTACCTAACTCCTGGAGAGATGAGATGAGCAGTAGATTAACGGTCCTAAGTGGGTACAGTACTATGATTGGTTGGCTTAGAAGAGTTACTTAAGTTAGGTGAAGTGTTCTAATGAGACTTTAGCCAGGGGGGATACAGGAGCACAGTCAATTATTCACAAAGTGAGTTTTAACAAGTTTCTTGAACTGTGATGGGGATTTGTTGTCAGTTATGTGGACAGGAAGGGAGTTTCAGGTTTTTGCTATACAGTAGCTGTAGACAGACTTACCAGCTTCATTGTTATACTTGGTTACTTTGAGGAGGTTTTGTGTGCTAGACCTGTAGGGCCTGGCGGTTGTATAGGGTTGCAAAAGATGATGTAGGGCTGGGGTCTTTTCAGAATTATGTATTATTTTGTGGGCTAGTGATCGTTGATCGAGTTGAAGTAGTAGTGGTAGTTCTAGCCAATTGAGTTTTAAGCATTCACAGTGATGTGTTCTGATGGGAGAGGATGTAGCAAATTTGACCATCTTATTATAACAACTATCAAGTTTGCTTAGGTCAGATTTGCAGAGATTTGTAAGCACAGGGGAGGCATAAAGTAGGGTGGATAGTAGGTGAGTCCTCACTATTGTAGTTTTGGAGTGGTCAGTGAGGAAATTTTTATTGCGATACAGTTTTTTATGTACTTTTTTTTATGGTTATAGAAATATGTAGGTCAAATCTAAGGTGATTATCTATTTCAACCCCTAAGAGTTTGGTATGATTTGTGGGGGTGATTGTGGTCTTGTTAAAGGAGGAGATAAAGAAAGAAACAGTGGGAGGTGTGGCTCTGTGGGAGCTAAAGAGTACTAGCTCTGTTTTACTAGAGTTCAGAATGAGCCTTTGGTTTGTAATCCAAGTTTCTGCTAGGGAAAAGCATTCTTGTGTTAGGGAGTGAAGGATGTCAATTGCTTTGGCTGCACATATTATGGTGGTATCATCTGCATATTGCACTATTGAGGCTTAAGGAATACTGTTTGGGAGCTGATTGGTGAAGAGGGTAAAAAGAAGTGGCCCCAGGATCAGGGGTGTAGCCAGCATTTTCAAATTTGTACTCACTACTCCCAAACTACTGCCCCCCACCAAGCCACACCCACATCAACATGATGCTGTCTGGCCACTCCTTTCCAAACTGCTCCCCAAGTCATACCTCCTTCATGATGGTGCTCTCTGAACTCATCACTCACAGCTATATGCTGGGATGTTAATTACTTCCATAAAGAAACAGCATGGACATATATTCCAAAAGCGCATTTTCCTTAGGTGGAAAACCACAAAATACTTTTCCATTTAGACTCGGGCAGACCTCAACTCACTGGGAGCTGTACCATATGTTATCTGAAGAAAATGAAGTCTGTCCGAAGTCTGGATGGATTTTAAGTATTACTTTAATATACTAATAAATGAGCAGGTGGCTCCTTAGTTGAACATAAAAGATCCCATGGCACTTGGCAAAAAAGAGTAGGAGAAAATATTTATTTTAATGTTAAGATGTGTAACACCAGCTACTGTTTCAGTTTGTAACACCATTATGTGTGATATGTCCCTCTTTCTCACCCCCTGTCCCCCAAATACATCATGCATTGTCCAAATGTCCTGCCCTACTAGGTACAGAGGTATGGTATGTCATTAATTACCGACTGCACTCCAGTTATCATCCCAGTGACCGAGCAAACTCCTGGCCGTGGTATGTGGCATTGGCCAGAATTATGGCTCCATACCTTCAAAATTCTGTGGAAATCTGTACATATGACAGTTATGTATGTCTGGCCATTGTGAGCAGAGTGCCAGGATTGTGTAGTAGTGTTGTGTGTAGATGTTTGGTGGGCTGGGTAGGGAGAGTAGCAGATGTGAGTGCAATACACCCTTTACCTATCTGACTGTGCATGCTGCTAGGGCTGCTGGCAGACTATCAGGTCTGTATGCTTGTAGGGGCAGACTGTGAAATGTCCTGTAACACCTCAAGATTCCCATTACACTGTGATTTTGGCCAGTATATGTTGGTGTTGTGTGTGACTGGCGATCAGGTTATGTTTGTTCAGACAGTTGTTCTACTCTAGAGTTCATTTTGGGTACTGGTATGTTGCAGTGACTGTGTTGCAAATGTTTTTGGGTGGACATTTTTGCACCACTATCTGCTATTCACTACAGTTCCATCCCTGTAGTGCATGCTATATTTGAGTATACATGGGTAATTTCCCAGAGCTGATGTGGGGGAGTGTCATGTTGGTGCTCCATAAGGTGCTGGGTGACATGTTTGGCAGCTGTCAGGGGATTTCCATTCTGTTACATGACTGCAGTCATACCTCTACACTGTCCAGAGGCTTAGACACTGTCCAGATGCATGGCTCTTATGATTGGTCTGTTCCCCAGACAGTTGTTGTCCTTGGCTAATCAGCTGGATACTCTGAGGAATGCGGTCAGTAAATGCTAACATCCATTGGTGTTACTGACTTCATATCCCTCAGAAAATATATGCGACAACAGAACCGGTAACACCAGCAACTGTCTAAACGTATAGCAGCAATATGTCCAATATACCCTTGTGTTTGGGCTTCTGTCCCCCAATTATGTCAGGCTTTATCCAGATGTCATGGACTAAGAGGTTCAGAGGTATGTAGTTTCATTATTTATTATCTGATGAAGTTTGAGTGCTACTCTTACGAAAACGCTTTGTGATATTTAGCAATGTTAATGTTTTTATTGTGAAAACGTATTGAGGCAGTTTTCTTTTACCATTAAATGCTGGATTTTACTCGGTGGCTTCGCCTTTTGCTTTCTGTGCTATAGAAAACATGTTGTGGCCGTTTTCTTTGTTCATTTACTGACTTCAGCTGTAGTCTGCTGCACACGATGACTGGCTTGTTTTATTTGTGTTTTTTTCCAGCCGTACTCCTTTTGGTTTATCGTTTTTTTTTCATGGAGGACAGTGCAGGCAGTATCACACCCACCGGGCAGAACAAGGGCCTTAGGGGGTCCGAGGTGGGAGAATTCCGCAAGATTGCGGGACAACTTACACAACTTATTGACTTACTTACTCCAGTAAGTCAAGGATTGGTAACTATGTTCGCTAAATCTTCCAATTCCTTGAGAAATGGTTCTGATGCATTACCTTCTAGTGAACTGTTACCTCCGGGACAAGGCAATCATGGTATGGTCTGTGGTATGCCTGCCGACAACTCCAGAAGCAGCAATACTAATTTTCATGTTACTCCCAACATTTTGCGTTCATTTGAAGGCGGCCAGGGTGGATTATCATCCTCTTTGCCAGCGGGAGAAAGGAACACACCAGGTGACTTTCAGGACTGGCTTAATCAAAATGTATCATTCCAGTTCCCTGAGGACAGCCATTTGAGGTCCAAGTCCAATGATACGTATAGGGAATCATTGGGCAAACTACAGACTGCCCTGCTAAGGTACAAGACTTTAAATTTAGACAATGTGTATTTGCATCAGTGTTTAAGTAAACACAGTGTACCTAAGAGACTAAGGATATTTAAATATCCCAACAACGTAGAAGAAGGTAGTGAATTTCACAAGGAATTGTTGAATATTTTTAATGGTTGTGGCTTGGAAATTGTTCAAGCCATTATTAGAAATAATGAAAGAGAAATAAGTAAAACCAAGGAACTAACTGACTTGTACAATGAGCAGGTTACCTCAGATTTAATTTTTAATATAGAAACTGAAAAGAATAGATATCATGATATCAGAATACAAATTGATAAGAAATGCGAAGACATTATTAAAAGAAAATATAAAACGCTTGAACGGGATATCAGAGAATATAATGATGGAATACAATATCCAACACCCCCAAGTAACCATTACAATATATCCAGTAAAGGAAAGGCAACCTACCCCATTGCCCTGCTTCCCACATGGAGAACCATGAGTATGCCCGGGAGCATGTGGAAGACTCGGAACTTATTGAAAACAACTTTTCTTAACTTCCACGTAGGTCTGAAAGAATTCGTAATAAGAATTTAAATGGGAGCAACAACCATTTTTACAGGGGGCAATACCAACAGAGGGGAGGGGGGTACAACAGGGCTTGGCAATAGTTTCTGAATCAGAAACTAGTAAAACACAAGAGGAAGGTTATGAAATAGTAACACAAGCAGGTTTCCATATTTTTAATTACAGTCATTTGGAGGTAACACAAGATTTTTTCAACCTATTTACAAAAGGTTTTAAATTTGTACTCAGTCAGAGTAGTAATTTAGCCCGGACTATTCTGGATGTCAAAATGCTTGTCAGAAAATTAAATCTGGAAAACATGTTTGGAAATAGCCCGATGGGAACCCCAAACTGTGTACCAAGAAAATATAGTATTTTTAATCCACCCATCCACCCTCAATTAAAAAATTTAGAAACAAGTATTGAGAAAAGAATTAGGAATAAAATCAGGACTAATATTCGGGGGTCCAATCTGGATGAGAAAGAATGGATTCTTCTTCAGACTTTAAGAGAAAATCCTAATATCGGGGTTATGGAACCAGATAAGGGTGGGGGCATCATAATTATGGATAAAATTATTTATGATTGTAAAATGCATTCTGTCTTGCATGATGTCTACAGATACAGCCAGGTGTCAATTAATGAAGTTAATATTTCATATAAGAAAATTGATTTGGCATTTAAGGACCTGTTCGATCAGGGAGTCATAGATTATGACACATACCTATATCTGGAAAACTCTACACCTAGGGTACCCTCAATATTCGGGGATCCCAAGGTTCACAAAAATGTATCCAATCCTCCCTTAAGACCCATTGTAGCATCTCAAGGATCCAAGATTTCTCCTTTATCAAAATTTCTAGATTGGAAAATGAAAACTTTGTGGGGAAAGGACACCCACTTGTTAAAAGATTCTTGGGAATTGCTCAGACAAATTACACCTGATTTGAAGGTATCTAATTTTAAATTTATCACTATCGACGTTATAGATTTATTTTCTGGCATACCTCACGAGACAGGATTGGCCTGGGTGGAGGAGGCTTTGAGGGATAGTTCCAAGGCCAGCGAAAATGACATTTATATCATCCTAGAACTAGCCAGACTTGTATAGAATAACAACTTTTTATATTTTCAAGGTGAATTCTATAAACAGGAATCTGGGGTGGCGATGGGGGCCAATTGTGCTCCCACCTATGCAGATATGGTTCTATCTCTATGGGAAAATAAATTTATATATAACAGCAAATATGCTGAGTGCTGGAATTTATATACCCGGTTTCCGGATGATATATGTATTTTTTGGACTGGGACAGAGGAAATACTACAGGAATTTATTAACTATATAAATCAGAGTACAACTTTTTTAAGATTTACGCACCAAGTGACAATTGATTATGTTAACTACTTAGATGTTTCTTTACAAGTGTCTGAGAGTGGGTTTAAATCCACTATATATAGGAAACCCACTTTTTCAAACATCTACATTAGATTTACCAGTGCCCACCCATTATATCAAAAAAAGAGTATAGTCAAGGGGCAATATGTTTGGGCCTGTCGCATGACTTCCAGTGAGGAAGATTTTTTGGAAGAATGTGAAAAACTCAAGGAAATGTTCATGCAGAGGGAATATCCTATAGAATTAATTATGGATATACAAAGGGAAGTGTGTAGTAACAGACAAGGGAAATTTAAACCCGTTTTAGGGACTGGACCTATACAATTCAAGGTTTCAACATGCCCAAAGGAAGGTAAAACAGGTTCTACACACAATAATATATTTATTACTAACTTTAGTGCCAATGCTCATGTTATTAGAAATATAGTAGAAGGTGAATGGGCTAAATTTAACCAATACACTGACTTACCCAATTTGAAAGGGAAAACTATTAAAACTGTTTTTCGGAAAGGGTCAAATATAAAGAATTTATTGGTAAACAACACTTTTTCTTCTACATTTTCCAACAAATCCAAGGGTACATATAAATGTGGGGCATGCCCACAATGTAAATATATTACACAACAGAAAATATTTTTAACAGCTAGGAAGAAATGGATAGTTGCCTCTAATTATTCCAATTGTAACTCACAGGGGCTAGTGTATGTTGCCTTATGTAAAGAGTGTGAAGGATTTTACATAGGAAAGACTGAGAGAACTTTGAAACGCAGGATATATGAACATATGAATGATATTCAGAAGTGCTGTTCTAGTAATGCCTTATTCAAACACACTCTTTTATGCCCCCAAGCAAAATTTCATTTTTTTGTGGTAGAAATGGTGCCCAGGGAGCCAAGGGGAGGCCCTTGGGAAACCAAATTGGAATATAGAGAAACATATTGGCAAGTAGTACTTGAAGCCAATAAATACCCGGGCATGAACGAACACATTTCCATTGCCCCTTTACTTAAGCTTAGATCAGCGAAGTTATAATACACATTGTATATGGGCATTAGGTGTATCATTATTGTTTTGGGTTTATTTGGTTGTATTTATAAGCTGGAAAAGGTAGTCTATATATTGTTTTATTAATCTATGTTGTATAAAAATATATCAATTTTAATATATATATTCTTTATGAATTCTGGTATGCATTTGTCTTTATTAGTAATGAAAAATACAGGAGTGATTTTATGTATTTTTTATATTTTATTTAACTTCCTGAGAGCATGTTTCTTTAACAACTAATTGGTTTATTGAATTAATTGATTAATTAGAAGGGTATATATAGGAAGTGTATGTATTTAAGTTTTTATCTGATGAAGTTCGAGTGCTACTCGTATAAAAACACTTTGTGATATTTAGCAACGTTAATGTTTTTATTGTGAAAATGTGTTGAGGCAGTTTTCTTTCACCATTAAATGCTGGATTTTACTTGGTGGCTTTGCCTTTTGCTTTCTGTCCTATATAAAACGTGTTGGGGCCGTTTTCTTTGCTCATTTACTGACTTTAGCTGTGGTCTGCTGCACACTATGACTGGCTTGTTTTAGTTGTGTTTTTTCCAGCCGTACTCCTTTTGGTTTATCGTTTTTCATTATTTATTGCCTTCATTCCTGCTTCCATCCCAGTGATGTCATAGACCCCCAGACATGTAACAAGGAAGCGGCCATAGATATGATTCCTGTGCCTATACATTCTATTGGGAAACTGTGTATTTAAGAAGTCTGTGGATGTCTGGCCATTGTTAACAGACTGTCAGGATTGTGTAGCAGTGTAGTGTGTGCATGTTATTTGGGCTGTGTAGGGAGGGGGGTACATGTGAGTGTCATGGGCCCTTTCTATCTGACTGTGCATGCTGCTGCAGTTTCTGGTTCCCTATCACCTGTATATGTTTGTACGGGCAGACCATGACATGCCCGTAACACCTCAAGATTCCCATTACACTGTGACTTAAGGCAGTATATGTAGGGGTAATGTGTGAGTGGCAAACGGGATATTGTTGCTCACACAGTCATTATACTGTAGTGTTCAATTTGCTTACTGGTACATCACTGTAACTGTGGTGCAATTGGTTGTGGGTATGCACTTTCACACCAGTGTCTGTTTTCCACTACTGTTATATCCCTGTAGTGCCTGTTATAGTGGCAAATGCACATGTACAGCCCCAGAAATGGATTTGGGTAGTGTTATATCAGTCTGATTGTAGTTTGGATGTTGCTTGGTAGCTCAGTGTAGTTTCCCTAATGTTGTGTTATGTCCACATATTCATAGAATGTCCAGTTGTCTAGCCAATTTTCTTTGCTCTGGTTCCCATAACTGTTGTGTATTCCTGACACATCAGTGGGATGATGTGGGGATTGAGGTCACTAACTAATGAGAACTAACTGAGTCCCAGACTTGTGATATTTCAGTCAATACATGTTAGGACATACAGTGTTACTACATCAACTTTCCCAGCTTATCTATTCACATATTTTGTATATATCCCTATTTTCATGCCTTTGTCCCCCACTTTGTCAGGCATGGTCCAGATTCATTGCACTAAAGGGTTCTGAGCATACCTCTACACTGCCAGGATCTTCACAAAATGTCCAGATGTTTGGCCCATACTTTTGTTCTGTTCCACAATTTGTTTGTATTTGTCTGGTAAATCACTGTCATGATCCAAGGATTTATGTCAGTAAATAATGACATAACATTTTGGATTCCATCCTCATACCCTTCAGTAATTGTCAGTTGAAATGCACCCTGTTGCTGTAACAAATGTCTTTGTTTCTAACAGTGATATTTGAAATATGTCCCTATATGTGGCCCATTTACTCCCTCCATTTTAAAGCATTTGTACAGGTTTCTTCAATTAAGAGGTTGAGGGGGATGGTTCTGAGATATGACTGCACTGCGTGTTGTATACATACACACACACACACACACATAGATATATATATATATATATTTATATATATATATATATATATATATATATATATATATATATATATAAATATATGTATATATATATATATACATATATATATATATATGTGTGTGTGTGTGTGTGTATGTCTACATACAACACATGAATGTTTCCACAGAGCTTGGACACTCAAATCCCTAAAAAGAGAGGTGAGGGCAACAGTAATGTGTTGTCAAGCCATTTGGACCAGATAACGTGTTCAGTGGACAAGTGTGTGAAATGGACAGCTATATATGAGGTGTATTTTTTCTTGGGGGGGGGGTCAGATGCCCATTTTTTTTTAAGGTGAGAGTGGGATGTTCAGGAAGGATAGTAGGTATATTTGGAGAGGTAAGTTGGGTAGGAAGACAGACAAGACACACAAGACAGCAGACAGGAACGGTGTATGATACATGTGTGGGGTAAACACCTTGGATGTGGAGGATGGTTGGGAATCAGACACCCATGAACCCCCAAATGGATACAGTGGGACTGAGATCCCCACCCATGGGCAGTCACCACTGCACCTTCACAGCCCCAAAGGCATGTCTAGAGCAAAATCTCGTTCTCAGATGGTTACGTGTGCTAACTATGCCAACTTATGGGCAAACATATCCAGAACTCCTTAGGCGCTGGCAGGTCATTAACTTGGAATGTAGTTATAAAAATCTACAATTATTAATAGAATTTTTTCGCCCACAAGAAGACGAATTAGCCAAGGACATTAACGTCATCTATGGCAATATCGTGGACAATTATTCTGCACAAATAATAGGCACTAAGCTTGATACACTACATGAGAACATATTGAATTACGAGAAAAGACTTGCTATAGTCAAAACTTGTAAATTGAATAGGGACTACAATGATTTCCAGCACGAGAATGTATTTTCTTGGGTGAGGGAACACCCACCTAGGAGCCAAACTAGACAGACAGCTCGGGCAGTCCAATCGAAACCTCTATAGTCACATCACGATGACGTCAATTCAAATGAAGGTTTAGGCGACACACCTAATCTGAGTGATTCAATGCAAGTGGTAAGCAGCGATGTGACCAACAGCTATGCCGGTGCTATAAAAAGCTCTGTGAGGCCAGCAGTTGGTTTAAAAGCATATAAATCGTCACCTGATACAAGCGATATCTTGGCGATTAAACCCAAGGACACCAGAAATCTACAGATACCATCCAATGGTCTATCCAAGGATCTTGGTCCAGTGGACAGTGTGAATCATTTTTTACTGGAGGCACCCCTGCCAATCAGAGGACGCTCGATGAATCGCAGCCAGCAGAGACCGCTGAGTGCAGAGGGCTAGGACAGGAAGAGATTCAAGAAAGTCTAATTTTTAACATCTCATCACACCCTTTGACAGAAAACCAGGTGAGGCTCTTGAATAAAAGGCTTAGTTTTGTTCCAGCGAGGAAGGCTGATTTAACAGAAGTAATAAAAGACCTTAGACTTTTTGGCCGGACTCTGACATTGAAAACTTCTTTCGGTAATAGCCCTCAATTGACTGTGAACACTTTTAAAAAAAACAGCACATTCATTCCACCGAGTAATGCAGTCATTGATACTTTTATTGATGTATGTGACAAAGAATTAAGGGAGAAGTTGGATGCTAGCAATAACTATAGTTCTAACATTTTTCATAATTTGAGTAGGGATGAATATCATGCTATGATGGATTTAAAGCAAATGCATTCCATTGAGATAAGACCGGCAGACAAGGGATGGGGAATTGTCGTGATGGATAACCAGTTGTATGTTGAACAGTTGTTACGACTATTGAATGATGATCCCACATGCCAGACTATATCAAATAATATTGTAAAAAGTGTTATTGATAAGGTATCATTTCTGATCTTTGACTTGCTAATCACTGGTATGATTAATGAGGAGTTGTTTGAGTATTTCTCTGTCAATAATCCTTCCATACCTGAGATATATGGTCTACCAACGTTACATAAGAATCTGTTAGTGCCACCTATGTGTCCCATAGTCTCAGGTAAAGGATGGGTTACTGAACCTTTATCCATCTTCATTAACAAGAGTTTGCATCCACTCCTAACTCATTGTGAGAGTGTGTTAAGAGACTCTAAGGTCTTTCTTGAATCTCTTAGGTTGAAATGGACAGAGATAGACACAGACCACTGTGTTTCCTAGTAATGATGGACATAGAGTCATTGTTTACGGTCATCCTGAATGAATGGGGGATACAGAGTATAAGGGAACTACTCCATAGCATTGATTATAGCAAGAACAAAGGTGACCTCATTTGCGCCCTGTTGGATATAGTGCTGACTAACAATGTTTTCCTATTTCAACAACAGAAATATCTGCAGAAGGTTGGCATGGCTATGGACACAGCTTGTGCCAATAGCTATGCCAACCTTTCTTGGGTTCAGTGGGAACATACATATGTTTTAACCAGTAGCACCTATGGTAGATATATTAATTGGTATGTCAGGTTTGTGGATGATATTTTTTTGCTGTGGAGTGGTACAGAGGTAGAGCTGAATGCATTTTTTGTCTATCTTAATAACACTACTCAATTTCTTAGATTTACCTCTCAGTATTCCATGACTGAAATTGACTTTCTGGATATCAAAGTGAGAAAAGATCATCTGAACCAGATAAAAATTGGTCTATTCAGGAAACATGAGTATGTAAGAACACCACCACGAACCAAAAATAACTCCAAGTGACTGATAATCCAAAGAAAACGCAGCTCCGATGTTAACAGTTCAGTAGTTTAATAACATGAATCCTCACAAAGCACGTAGAACACATAAATTCACCATGTAGATCCACAGACAGTAAAGGTTAAGCGCTTTCATCTGCTAACACAGATTTCATCAGAACCTTGAATAATACTAAGACAATAGCTTATATAGCAGTTTGGGCGCCAAAAATTAATTAATAGTTGATTATTAGACTTAATTACAAGGCTACTCAACACACTCAGTAAATAGTGAAATCCTTAGCTATGAAAATTTAAGTAAACACTACATATAACCAACTTAGGGATGCACTCAGCTTCCTAATACATAACATCATACTTCATAAAGTGCATAAGTGCTAATATAATAACAATAGAGTTCATCAACCATTTCATACATGTATCTGATATAAAAATCTATTTAAACATTTTCACATAATACAATATTTGATGTGACCATCTGTATGTACATATAATACGAGTATATTAAAATTGAAATATATTCGACATAATATAATTAAATTTAATAAATATATAAATTTAATAAATCTTGTGCCCTAGTCTTTGCAAACCTGGTGATGCTTGAATGGGAAACATTGTTTATATTTCCTAGTGTATATTATAAATATATAACACATTACACTAGGTACCTGGATGATTTGTTTGTTCTCTGGAACGGACCTGTTCAATTAATACAGGAATTTATTGAGTATTTGAACAATACAACAGACTTTTTGAAATTCACACATAACGTGCAAATTGAAGGTATAGCCTATTTAGATACATATGTGTACAGTACAGAAACTGAATTCCAGTCTAAGATTTTTAGGAAAAAGACATTCTCAAATGATTATTTATTTTATGACAGTTGTCATCCACCCCACATTTTTAAAAATGTTTTTAAGGGCCAATGCATACGAGCAGCCCGAATGTCATCTAACAGAGAAATTATGGAAAATGAGTTAAATTTTATATATAAAATGTTTTCAAATAGGGGGTACCCTGATGAATTGATAAAACCTATACAGAGAATTGTTATGAAGGAATGGGGTAAAAAATACACCCCGTTATTAGGAAGACCCTTCATTTCGAAAGACAAGAAAAAAGAATCAGTTGGTTGCACGTGTGTACTCATGTATGGGCCTTATGTCGACATTTTGAAAGAGATTTTGATGAAACACTGGAATATTTTTAAAACTTCCGATGACATTTGTAATATTGTCGGACAATCACCCAAATTTGTTTACAAAACATCCTTCAATATTAAAAAGATTTTAGAATGGAGAAAGGATTACAATAGAGAAGTCATTGGAACTAAACACACTTAGGAAATGTGGTTTTTGCAAGCAATGCAAGTTTATTAATGAAACCAATGTTGTTAAGTTAAAAAACATCACAGCCAATAGTATATATAGCAGAGGGGGGAATTGCAACACCTCCAGATTAGTATATATTGCTACTTGTGTAGCGTGTGATGCTTATTACATTGGAAAGACGGAAAGGAAACTTAAGACTAGAATATATGAGCATACTTATAAAATTAAGAAACAGGATTCAAACAATGCTCTAAGTAGACATATTCTAGAAAAAGGTGTTGAACATTCTTTCCTTTTCAGTATCATTGACATTATAGCTCACACTACTACAGTAGGTAATTGGAAATGCTTTTTAGCACTTTTAGAAAGCAAATGGCAAATATTATGTGATGCCACTACACAACCAGGTCTAAATGATCACATTAGCATAAAACCTTTCCTTATTTTGGATAGTTGAATATAGGTTCATACCTACCCATTACATCTACATCTACATTTACTTTTATATTTACTTTTTGTATACTTATAGCCTATATTTTAGATCACTACATTCCTTATACATATCATATTTTTTCACATATTTTTTCATACACCAAGTATATACTTGATGTATTTAGTTGATACCTGGGGTTGCAATTTTACAATTTTACAATTTTATCATTTTTATTAAATTTAATTATATTATGTCGAATATATTTCAATTTTAATATACTCGTATTATATGTACATACAGATGGTCACATCAAATATTGTATTATGTGAAAATGTTTAAATAGATTTTTATATCAGATACATGTATGAAATGGTTGATGAACTCTATTGTTATTATATTAGCACTTATGCACTTTATGAAGTATGATGTTATGTATTAGGAAGCTGAGTGCATCCCTAAGTTGGTTATATGTAGTGCTTATTTAAATTTTCATAGCTAAGGATTTCACTATTCACTGAGTGTGTTGAGTAGCCTTGTAATTAAGTCTAATAATCAACTATTAATTAATTTTTGGCGCCCAAACTGCTATATAAGCTATTGTCTTAGTATTATTCAAGGTTCTGATGAAATCTGTGTTAGCAGATGAAAGCGCTTAACCTTTACTGTCTGTGGATCTACATGGTGAATTTATGTGTTCTACGTGCTTTGTGAGGATTCATGTTATTAAACTACTGAACTGTTAACATCGGAGCTGCGTTTTCTTTGGATTATCAGTCACTTGGAGTTATTTTTGGTTCGTGGTGGTATTCAGGAAACATGTCAGGAAAAACACATTCCTGCATAATACCAGTATACATCCCAATCGTACAAAGGTTAACATCATTAAAGGGCAAGTTTATAGGATTATGAGACTGTTTAATGATGATGATGAACTACAAATAGCCTTACATCAGCTTAAGTTAGAGTTTTTAGATAGGGGTTATGACACAAGAACTATAAACAAATGTATCTCAGATGGTTGGAGTAATAGGGCAGGCAGATGCAGACCCTATTTTGATACACGCACTACAGGTGAAATAAGTGGGCAAGTCACTGACCGAGACGAGATTACACATAAGTACAAAGTCACAGATAACACACTTAGGATGCCACTAACATTTGCAAGTAATATAAATGTAGTATGTGACGTAGTCACTAAAAATTGGGGCATTCTATCTATGATTGATAGCTTACAAGGCATAATTGGGACCAAGCCGAGCTTCACTTTTAGGAATAATAGAGCATTGAGAAGTGAATTGTGCTATAGAAGTGCCACGATTAACAGCATTAGTAGATCTGATAGACTGGGCACATACATGTGCAGAGATTGTGGAGTATGTAAGCACATACATAATGGCAGGACTTTCACACATCCCTTTAGGAAGTTCAAGTTATAGCAGTAATCTTTATGCTGACTGCACGACATCGAATGTGGTCTACTTTGCATATTGTGTAGTATGTTACAGCTTCTATATAGGTAAGACCAATAGACATCTGAAGGACAGGATCCTTGAACATTACAGAGACATTAGAAACTGTAAAGAAAGTAGTGCTATTGCTATGCATAGTATGAATGCAGGACCAGAACACAATTATACATTTTTGGTTCTACAAATCCTGTCTGAGAAGCAGAGGTGGGATAATTTATCCAATCATACATAAGCTGCTGAACAGAGATGGATTATATAATTTAATGCAGACAAACCGCCGGGTTTGAATCAAATGGTGTCACTTAAACCATTTTTAAAAGCTTGACCATTGAAGCATTGACTTTCTTCAATGGTTATACAATATTTAAATTTATATTACTTTTTATATAGTATCTTATACCTTCTTATATATTTCTACATTGGATATTTTTAGTAGGTAGATGCACAAACACATGCACTTATTTGTACTCTGATGTATATGTTTCTGTATTAATTATATGCAGGATACATATATTTTTTCTATGCATATATCAATTTCTTATACACACGTATATATTCTTTACATGTGTCTCTATATATGTGTACATAGTGTATATACATTTTTCTTGGTATAGGTTTATATATGTTTTTACATGTGTTTTTTATATATGTATTTTTACAAGTATATATACGTATGTGTGTGTGTGTGTGCATATATATATATATATATATATATATATATATATATATATATATTTTTTTATATATATTCTACATGTTTACCTTTAGAAATAATTTTGCTATATACATAGTTTCATTAGAACTATTAACATGTATAGGGTATTTGTGCTAAACATTCATAGATGCACTGGATACTGTGTTTCTATTTTAAATTTAGAGTAATTGTAGCAGTTTTGAATTATCATGTGACTATTTTGAAGTATATAAAGAATTGTGAGACTTCAGCTGTTGTCTGATGAAGGGGTAGATCCCTGAAAGCGCTAACCGTTGTACTGTGAGAATTTATTTATTTTTCATTTATTTGTTGTGCTTAGAGAGGACTGTGTACTTTTACTTACATCAATGATAGCATTTGAATGGGGCACATTAATAATCAAACAATTGAATATTTGTAGAACAATAGGTCACATGTCCCAACAGTAGATTTGGAGAAAAACATATCTGTTGATTATGTGTATGAAGTACTGGTGCAGATAGGGTGCGGGAGAGAGACAGATGTCATTACTCTACTCATTACTCTCCAGGTGTGACCTCACTTTACATCTACCAATGGCCTGGGGTTGGGCAGTGGAATATTTGGACACAGTGTATTACTAAAGCTTTCTTAAAACTAATACATACATTTCCTTACCTGGCAGACCTGTAGAAGAAATATCTGTTAACAGTACCTGACAGTTTCTAAACATATTCCCATATTCAAGGTTACATATGTGACCCTGACAGGGGTGCCCTGCATTCATGGTGTGTGTGCGTGTTTGTGTGTGTATGTGTGTGTGTGTGTGTGTGTGTGTGTGTGTGTGTGTGTGTGTGTGTGTGTGTGTGTGTGTGTCTGTGTCTGTGTGTGTGCTACTGCCATATTTTGCCTGGATTTCTATCTGTCACCCTGGGTATTGGCAGCAGTGACCACTAGTTGTGACAGCTTGACACTTGGACATTTATCAGAAGAAACCACTTGGTGTATGTACCTATCTTGCTGTCATTTGCAGCCTTGGGGCTGGACAGTGGAAGTGTTGTATACAATGTATTAGTACAGCCTTCTTACAGCTAATAGAAACATTTTCTTACCTGGCAGACCTATGGAGGTAATTGCTGTTAACACTACCTGACTGCTTCTACACATATTCACATATTCAAGGTTCCATATGTGACACTGACAGGGGTGTCCTGCACTCATGGTGTGTGTGTGTGTGTGTGTGTGTGTCTGTGTGTGTGTGTGTGTGTGTGTGTGTGTGTGTGTGTGTGTGTGTGTGTGTGTGTGTGTGTGTGCGTGTGTGTGTGTGCTACTGCCATACTTCACCTGGATTTTTATCTGTCTCCTTGGGTATTGGCAGCAATAACCACTAGCAGTGACAGTTTGACACTTCAGGGACATTTATTGGAAGAAACCGCTTAGTGTATGTACTTATCTTGCTGTCATTTGCAGCCTTGGGGTTGGACAGTGGAAGTGTTGCATACAGTATATTGGTACAGCCTTATTACAGATAATAGAAACATTTCCTTACCTGGCAGACCTGTGGAGGAAATTTCTGTTAACACTACCTGACTGTTTCAATATTCTTTGGGTGAAATTATGCATACAGCTTACTATGACTCCCAGGATTCGAACCGTGCCTGTTTGTGCAAAAAGGAACAGCAAGGTTGTGTTTTATCACAATGAGCTATTGAGGAACTGCCGTTATTTGTTTTACTTTTCTCTGCTTAATACTCTCTTGGTTGTACAATCTGCCCTTGTAATTCTGACATTCATGCATGGCTGATAGTTCTTGTACTGTGTATTAATACTTTGACATATTACAATATGGAAAGCAGTGCTTAACACAAAGCACTGCTGTAGGGGATACAGTATAATAGTTTACACATTACTATTCAGGGATCAGATCTTGGTGCATGGAACATTTCAAATAGTTGATCTCCTGTTTTTCAGCTCCACAATCTTTGTCAGATGAGCCTCAATTAATTTATGCTGTCAGAGCCCTAGTTGCTGTGCAGAACCTGTACATATTTAGATTCATACCACCACATACCAAAGTAAACACAACAGTCTGGGTTTTTTAGCTTTATTGAAGGGTACTGACACTTTTATTGATAGATATCCTGTACATCACTATTACTCTGCTAGCATCTCACTTATTCATTACACACAGTGCACATTTTAACCTAGTGGCAGTTGACATTCTAATCATTTCTATTTATTTGCCCTGGATACTGCAAGTTAGATTTGTACTCACCAGCTTCCTGGTGCAGCCTTAGCAACCTTCTGGCATGGGTGTCTATGTTCGCAGCCCTCTCATCTGCAGCTGTACAGGAAATAAAGAAACATTTATGCATACCTATTGATCACGTATGCAGCCTGGACTTTGGTAAACACTAATTGATACTGATACTTACACACTTCTGCCTTTGCTTCTTGGGTCCACTGGTCCAAGAGCTCCCTCTTCCTATGCTTGATACATAGAAAATGTATAACTCACTATTAAAGTAGCAGCAAGCATAGACTATCAAGGTCATTAAAAATGTTTTTAAACGTCCAAACTCTAATCATGAATTTGTCTTTAATTGTAAAGCAACTTGCACTACTCAAAATGTTGTTTATTTAGCAACCTGCAAAATTTGCACTTCATTTTATGTTGGTAAGTCCAACCAACTGTTTAAGAAAAGAGTGTCATGGCATATAAGTAATATACACAGAGGTGATATTCATAATGCTTTAGCTGCACATGTAAATACATTTCCAAACCATACTTTTAACTTTAAAGTTATTGAGAGAACTTATGAAGGAATTAGACAAGGTGACATTTGTAACAAGACAGAAATCAGTGAAACTAAATGGATAATAAATTTACGGGCAGATTGCCCACCTGGGCTGAATGCTGTAATTCACTTGAAACCCGCTTTACAGGCTAGAAGACCTACTATTGGTTAATCTAGAAGGTGTGTCATTTTCCGATTTAAAGAATTGGTCGCAACTGTTTTTGAAAGGAAGAGGGGTGTTGTCTTCTATCTTATCACCTATTGGATATATGTCCTATTAAAGAAGAAATGGAGTCCCTGTTTTATTATGATCTGAGGAAGGTTTTACCAAAAGCACTTATCAAGTTACTAATTCTGGGACACTCGTACTGAAGAGTTTTTATGTTTTGCCTTGCATCTTTGTGGTGTTTTACTAGAAGTTTTTTTGGAGAACGTTATCAAGTTACCAATTTTGTGACTCTCGTACCGAAGGGTTTTGTGTTTTGCCTTGTGTTTTGCGGTGTCTTACAAAAAGCTCTTTGAAAAAGTTTTCTGGAGAATGTTTTATTGACAAGATTAAATTTTACCTTGTGTTTAGTCTTAAGTTGTGGAGGTGCATCTTGATTTTTACTGATCTTCCTATGCTTAAGGTCAGCAAAATGGTGCAGGACCTGCTCACCAGTTTGAGGGATGCCAGTAGCACTGGTGAGATCATGTGTGAGATGGTCCCAGGCCTCTGCTTTGTATTGGGAGCCATGGGACTGGCCCTGCAGCAGTTTCTCCTCATGATCTTTCACTAGGACTCCAATCATTACCCTGGAATCCAGAATGTCCCAGCTCTGTGTCCGAAAGCATGATCCCTCTCCTATGCCAGCCACAGTGCCTGCAAAGATGAGCTACAAATGGTTATGGCTGTATTCCCACCTGCGAGGTTTAAATAGAGCCAAATTCCCACCCTTTGCCATCATTGGATCATTTTGAATATGCTGAGTTAAACTAAGTGACGCACAAACTCGCTTAGCTAAGGTTGACAGTGCTTAAAGGGTTAGATGTTAAGCACTTCTTACCAATGCGCAAATCTGCTTAGCTGGGCTAATTATTGCTTAGCATTTACATTTAAGCAATGGTTACACCAGTTTAGCATAGCTGATCACTACTTAGCATTGCTCAGATTTCATTTTACAGAGTATCAGGATTGTGAGATTGATTCATCATTACTGACATATTATAATTTTATGTTTACCTTCCATGACATCCCCCATGTGCTTTCCTTACATTATATTCTTATGTGACTATACTGTATGGGGCAATTGTGTTTATATGGGGGTTTCACATCTTTTCTAGACTGACACCTCACTTTTGGACCTACTGCAATAGCCTGGTTGACAAAAAACAGTTGCGACATAATTTAAGTTTACAAAAATAATTTTAACACTACTTTCCCATAGAAAATAAGTTGCCTATCTTGGTACTTGAACTGTGAATGTCTGTATGGACAGCCAGGAGTCTAACCACTATATTATCTTAGCTTGGAAATTTCACGTGTATATTTGCATTTATCTCCTATTGGATGTTTAAGCTATGGTAAGCGGAGGGCCATAACATGCACACCTGCTTAGCTACTCTTAAACATTCCTTAGCCTAGAAAAAAAAGTATATATTATTATTATATTATTATGTTATATAAATGAGTCTTGTGGTGTTCTGATAACTCATTGAGGACTGCAACCATGAAATAATAGAATTCATTTGGATTTCAGGCTTCTATACTTCAGGGATGCTTGCTAATACATATCCTGTTTTCGATCAACTTTCTAAGTGTGTGAGGGCAATTTTATAGACGTGTCCCTATTTTGTTGTTTTCCCCCCATTATTTGGGCCTTTGTCCACATGCACTGCTGTCAGGGAATATTGGCACACATTTGCTTTCAGACTTCTACCCTTCGGTAATTCATGCTAATGCATGAATTGTTTTCTACCAGCTTTCTAAGTTTAGTGGGCAATATGTGTGTTGTGCCCCTTTTGAGGGATTTATCCCCCATTATTTGCGCATTTGCACCCATTTCCTGATTTAGCAGGTTGCAGAGGTGTCGTTCGGCACTTTGGCAATATAGAGGGTGGTCACAGAACCTGTCACACACGCCCTGCATTGCTTTCTTGCTGTCATGTTTATTTCAGTGTCTGCAGAAACTGAAATGATCATTTATTTCATTTCAGTGTCCGTGGACACTGAAATACTGGCATAATATTACAGTAAAGTTAAAAAAGAAAAGCCAGCACTAAACTCCTGGAATCAGGCAATCTTCATTTAATGTCCAAATTCAAGACAGCAACATAACATAACCGTACACCAACATGGTTGTACCGGTTTCAATAAATCCTTCATCAGCAACCAAACATGATGTACAAAATAAAGACAAAAACTAACTTCCTGTCTTGCAACTTATATAAACTTCATATAGGAAGCATGGAGTGCCATCTAGTGCATCAATAAAATAGTGCACTAGTTCAAAAATACATGAAATGTGTAACAAATAAACCCAGTTGTCCCAATTATATAAATGAGTATATAAACCCAAATATAACAACAAAAATATAACAACAACTATATGAATTGGATGCCTCAAAAATGATCATTCAAGCCAGGGGAAAATAGAGCCCCTAGTTTGAGGATCCACATTTTCTCTTTATAAGTGAGCTTATCATGTAAAACATGGGATTGTACATGTCTGTCCTTGATGTGAAAAATGACCATAAAACAAAAATTGCCCATAGGGTGTTTAGAAATTTGTTTATATAATGAACTGGACCCCTTTTTGTTTTTAGTATCACTAAGATGTTCCCCTATCCTAACTTTAAAAGGACGGGAAGTTTGTCCAACATAGAAAGCTCAACAATTGCACTGGGCCAAATAAATCACCCAAGATGTACTTTCAATTGGCAAAACATAATATATCATAAACTTGTGGACACTTTTGTGAAGAAAACGTCCGACATTTCAACACCATAGGGCAGTAGGTGCAATGACCACATGGATAGCATCCAAAAACAGGGCCTATAAAAACGGTGAGCTTGAGTAATAGAACATGTATCTCTGTAATGAACCTTCTTATAATGACTAAAAAGAGAACCCAAAGACCGCCCTTTCCGAAATGAATAATGACACCGGTCCCCTACATATTTCTCTAAGACATTATCCGATTTTAACAGATACCAATACTTACGGATAATGTTCATGAATCCAACTGGATTCCTCCCATAAGTTGTAACCAATCTAAGCAAATCAGACTTGACGTGATCCCGATTTTGATAGAATAATAAATCAGTTCTATCTTGCTGATTTGCAAAACGATTGGCCCTCGTGATGTCACCCCCTACATAACCGCTACTTTTAAACCTGGTGATAAGATCCCTCCTGTGATGGTTGTATGTGGAGGAACTGGAATAAATCCTTCTGACATGAAGGAATTGGGACATGGGGATGTTCTTGATGACATGCTGGGGGTGGAAACTAGTGGCATGTAATAAGTAATTGAATTGAGGAAATCTTCTAAATATCTCACTCTCAAGAGTGTTGGTGTCCGTTCTTTTTACCAAAATATCCAAAAACGTAAAGATCTAGAAAATGTCAACTTAAACTCAATCCCCCATATATTGCCATTTAGATACTCAAGGAATTCAAAAAGGAATTCCTCACTAGCTCTCCACACCATCCAGCAGTCATCAAGATACCTCCTCCAAATATCCATCTCGTTAATATAGATATTGTGACTGATGTCATAAATTACCTGGTCCTCCACATACGCCATTAATAAGATTGCATAAATGGGGCAAAAGAAGCCCCCATAGCAGTGCTCTGTGTCTGCTAAAAACATCTGTCCTTAAAAAAGAACACATTGTGAATCAGGACCTGTTCAGTCATGCATACCAAGAGGGTATTAAAACCAGGCTTATAGATATTAACCTTATCCAACCAATATTGCAGGGCCAAAAGTCCTGCCCAATGGGGAATACTGGTATATAGGGAGGTGACATCAAAGGTGCATAAAATCCAATGGGACTCTAGTTGGGTCTCAGAGATAATGGATAGGAACTGTGTAGTATCTTGAATTCTAGAATGTATATGTGCCAAAAGTGGTTTTAAATATATTGTGAAGAATTCAGAAAGGGGTTCCGTAAGGGAACCCCTGCCTGATACAATCAGTCTATCTCCTCTGTAGCCAAATTCAAAAACTTGTCGACATCCTTTTTAAATTGCAAAGTGGGATCCGCCTGCATTTCCTGATAATGATTATGGTTAGATAACTGACGATCAGCTTCAGCTTCATAGTCCTCCAAATCCTGGACCACCACTGCTCCAGCCTTGTCCACTGAAAGAAGAACAATGTCTTTGTTGTTAATCAGTTTCTCCAAACACATTCTCTGATTTTTATTCTGGTTATCTTTAAGCTTGTCCTGTTTATGTAAATACAAATGTAAATCCTTGAGGACAGCATTTTGAAATGTTTGGACAATGGGTTGCATAGGTGGCCTGAACCTGGAGGCATGGAAGCGAAATTCCCTAACCTCAGAGGCATTCACAATCAGTCCCATGAAAAAAGCATTTCAAATTAAAATTTCGACAAAATTTAACCACATCTTCAGCAAAACAATGTTCCTGGACAAAAAACCCAGGGACAAAACTTAGTCCTTTATTCAATATATCAATATGTTGGTCATCCAATACCACTGAGGAAATATTATGCACATTATTAACATTGGATACTAAATCCTGGTCATATGTTGAAGGATGTCCCCCAGCCCATCTGGGTTTGTGATGCTTCCTCCCCCTTGTTTCTGGGACTTATTCCTAAAGGGGTCTTTCCGATGAAGCCTCTGTCCAAATTATTCCTCTTGGAAACAGGAGAAATGCTGATATGAGTATCCTCCCATTCAGTATTGGAGGATGAGTCATCACCAGATGGCGTAGACTCCCTGCTCCTTTTCTTCAGAATAGATTTAGGCCGAGTGACTCTCATTCTCTTAGATGAATCTATAGGCATATCAAATTTGACCCTAGGTCGCAAATCAAATGGCTTCCCCCTGTCATAGTCCCCCACATCCCTATTAAATTTCTTGACATTCCTATCCTTCAAACCTAAATCCAAAGTTGCCAATTCCTTGCCAAGTTTTCCAATATTATCTTTATAGCAAGGAAGTGCAGAGAACACCTCCACAGTTTTACTAATCTGCGATACATTGGCAATTTGCTGTTCAACCTTCCTCTCATAAAAGCTACTCAAAAGATCCACAAAAGTCATAGAAACATTTTGTTGGGCCTCGGCCCATTGTGTGAGAAGGCATTCATCCAGTTCAGCCACCATGGGTTGATTCCTAACCCTAAGTCCCCTAGGAACTATTTTTCTACATTGATAAGCCCGAAATAATTTTAAATGCCAAACATTTTTAAGAAGAGAAATGAGGTCCTTGGTCAATTTAGCAAAAGCTAAACTGCAATCCTGAATGAGATCCCGGACACCCGGAACAACATCCCCTGAACCCGAAGCTAAGCCAAAAATACCCAGATCCTCAGAGTCTGAAGCCAAACCTTTAATTAAATTAGCTAATTCCATCCCTGGCCAAAAATGAACACAAATTCAGTATCAAATACAAAAATATATGTAACAAATGTGAAAAATATAGTTTCCACACTGAATATATTACATGAAAAAATGGTTGGACAATCAGTATGCTAAATGCATAATTCATGTAACCAACCTTAAATCCCTTCCAAATTAGGTGAAACCATGTGGCCACCTCATTATTATACTTCAAAAACCACAAGGGAACCATATATAATCACTGATATCAAAAATATCAAAACTCAAGGCATTATTAATGATGAAGTGTGTCATCAACTCAAGGTTGATTTTCCTAGCAGGCAATATAACTATTTTCTCCCAAAGATTCACAGAGACCCTACAAGGTCGCCAGGGAGACTGATTGTATCAGGTAGGGGTTCCCTTACGGAACCCCTTTCTGAATTCCTCACAATATATCTAAAACCACTTTTGGCACATATACATTCTAGAATTCAAGATACTACACAGTTCCTATCCATTATCTCTGAGACCCAACTAGAGTCCCATTGGATTTTATGCACCTTGGATGTCACCTCCCTATATACCAGTATTCCCCATTGGGCAGGACTTTTGGCCCTGCAATATTGGTTGGATAAGGTTAATATCTATAAGCCTGGTTTAAATACCCTCTTGGTATGTATGACTGAACAGGTCCTGATTCACAATGTGTTCTTTTTTAAGGACAGATGTTTTTGGCAGACACAGGGCACTGCTACGAAGGCTTCTTTTGCCCCCATTTATGCAGACTTATTTATGCCGTATGTGGAGGACCAGGTAATATATGACATCAGTCACAATATCTATATTGGATATTTGGAGGAGATATCTTGATGACTGCTGGATGGTGTGGAGAGCTAGTGAGGAATTCCTTTTTGAATTCCTTGAGTATCTAAATGGCAATATATGGGAAATTGAGTTTAAGTTGACATTTTCTAGATCTAAAATTATGTTTTTGGATGTTTTGGTATAAAGAACGGACACCAACACTCTTGAGAGTGAGATATTTAGAGAATTTCCTCAATTCAATATCTTATTACATGACACTAGTTTCTACCCCCAGCATGTCATCAAGAACACCCCCATGTCCCAATTCCTTTGTGTCAGAAGGATTTGTTCCAGTTCCTCCACATATGACCATTATGGGAGGAATCTTATCACCTGGTTTAAAAGTAGGGGTTATGTAGGGGGTGCCAATCATTTTGCAAATCAGCAAGAAAGAACTGATTTATTATTCTATCAAAATCGGGATCATGTCAAGTCTGATTTGCTTTGATTGGTTACAACTTATGGGAGGAATCCAGTTGGATTCATGAACATTATCCGTAAGTATTGGCATCTGTTAAAATCAGATAATGTCTTAGAGAAATATGTAGGGGACCATTGTCATTATTCATTTCGGAAAGGGCGGTCTTTGGGCTCTCTTTTTAGTCATTACAAGAAGGTTCATTACAGAGATACATGTTCTATTACTCAAGCTCACCTTTTTAAAGGCCCTGTTTTTGGATGCTATCCATGTGGTCATTGCACCTACTGCCCTATGGTGTTGAAATGTCGGACTTTTTCTTCACAAAATTGTCCACAAGTTTATGATATGTTATGTTTTGCCAATTGAAGTACATCTTGGGTGATTTATTTGGCCCAGTGCAATTGTCGAGCTTTCTATGTTGGACAAACTTCCCGTCCCTTTAAAGTTAGGATAGAGGAACATCACTAGTGATATTAAAAACAAAAAGGGGTCCAGTTCATTATATAAATACATTTCTAAACACCCTATGGGCAATTTTTGTTTTATTGTCATTGATCACATCAAGGACAGACATGTACAATCCCATGTTTTACATCATAAGCTCACTTATAAAGAGAAAATGTGGATCATCAAACTAGGGGCTCTATTTTCTCCTGGCTTGAATGATCATTTTGAGGCATCCAATTCATATAGTTGTTATATTTTTGTTGTTATATTTGGGTTTATATACTCATTTATATAATTGGGACAACTGGGTTCATTTGTTACACATTTCATGTATTTTTGAACTAGTGCACTATTTTATTGATGCACTAGAGGGCACTCCATGCTTCCTATATGATATTTATTTAAGTTGCAAGACAGGAAGTTGTTTTTGTCTTTATTTTGTACATCATGTTTGGTTGCTGATGAAGGATTTATCGAAACCGGTACAACCATGTTGGTGTACGGTTATGTTATGTTGCTGTCTTGAATTTGGACATTAAATGAAGATTGCCTGATTCCAGGAGTTTAGTGCTGGCTTTTCTTTTTTAACTTTGGTTTGGTTTTTTAAGCAGTGCACCAGCTGTTTGTGCAGGAGGAGGTTTTGGACATAATATTAGAGTAAATCTCTAATATTATGCCAGATCAATTTAGAAAGAGCCGTATGGCACTTTCTGAGTGCAGGGTGCATGTTCAATGTCCGTGCACTACTTGGACATGCACCCTACACTCGTTCATGGTTTATGTCCATATAGGTATAACAGCAGCGCTCCTTCATGAATATGCAAGGTGTGCTGCTGTGCTATATGGACACAAACAACTCCATGCAAGAATAGTCCTATTCTTGCATAGAATTTATTGAATCCAGGAGTATATCACAGTAAAATACAAAAGTGAATACATAATGGATGCTGAAGATCAAACAGTTCTGGTCATCACTCCAAATAATGCAGACTGTATGATCAAATGTTTAAATTTTAAAAAAATCAAGATCACTGTCTAGAAAGGTTTTTAAAGAGTTTGACACAATAAAGAGCAGGGCTAAATGCACTTAAACCTAACCATTTATCCAAATTAGCCTTAAAAGATTTGATATATTCTGATTTCCTAACCCATAATAGAATATTATTCCACCACAAACAAGCTCTTCCATGAAAAGAATTATTCCAAACAGTACTTTTACCTAATACACCATTTATAGGCAAATTATTATCACCTGTATACAGTGGATGTGCTTTTCTGGGAATACCCACAATATTCCTAAAAAATACAATCAGTAACTCATTTATAAGTAATAATTATTCACCCCTTACTAATTGTAAACAAGGATGACAACTTATGCATACTATGATAACTCACATCCATCTTTCTACATATTTTCCTAGTGAAGTGCCTTTGCATTCTTTCTAATCTGTCTAGCTGCACCCTATCATACACCTAAATAGACCCACAGTATTCTATAATAGGTCTAATTATAGTTTTATAAATTGGAACAAAACCATCTTATCTCTACTAGCAATCCTTGTATAAATAGTGTTCATTTGAATGTGATGTTTTCTAACAATATCCCACAAATGGGTAAGAAAAGTTAAAGATATATAATTTTTTATAGCCATATCTCTAGTAGCATCAACCTATTGAATGTTAACATTATCCAAGGCATAGAAATAATTAAGATTCCTTTCCCCAAAACCATTATTATAAGTTTTATTAACATTGAAGTTCATATCATTCATTGTGATTTGGATAAATAAGACAACCAAGTATGACTATAAAGAAAACTAATCAGTTAACTCAGAAATTATGGTTCCAACTTTAATATCATCTGTGCATTTTCTCATCCAGAATTTCTTATCACCTAGAAAACTGGTCTTAGGACTGTCAAATGAAACTGGACAAAGAACTGAGTTCTGAGGCATACCTGCTTTTCTCCCCACCATCTGATAATATATGATGAATCTTTACCATCCATCTTCTCCCAGTCATTCAGTTAGCAATCCATCAAATAATATACTAATTTATATTACATTTTTAATAATAGAATGAGCTTATAGTGTAGCATAGTATATATGGCATTTGACATATCCAACTATATATTAGCAGCTGCCAATTCATCCAATATTGTCCATATATGCCCATAAATGGAAAGTAAATTCATAGCACAAGACTTACCAGCTACAAAACTATACAGTGTAGAATAAAGACTCCCAGTCAGTATATTAATAATATACTTAGAAATTACCTAGTCACAACATTTACCTACAATGGAAGCAAGAATAATCAGTCTGAACCTTTCAGCCTTACAATGATCACCACTCTTAGGCACTGGAACAATATGTGTCAATTTTCAAACTGCAGACACATAATTGGTTCGAAGTGCTCTTTGAAAATAAAAAGATAGACAAGGGTAAATTTCTTTAATAATAACTAACAAAAATATTCCATTAATTCCATCAGGGCTTGTGGCTAAGCTATGTTTACAGATCATCTGAACTTACTGAAAAAGAATAGGGCAATAGCCAGAAGCTTCAACTGAAACCTTTCCATTAACAAAAATGTTTCTCAGAACTATAAAATGGTTAAAAAAAACATTAAACAGTAAGCTAGTATCAGTAACCAAATTAATCCCAACAGTGATGAATGTACATTATTGTTATACTGATTCAGATGAGCATAAGAAGTCTTTTTATTTAATAGCACATTACTTGCCAACCTTTTCGCATAATTATTCTTGTTCAGCCTAATCAATCTTCTTAATTTATTCCTAACTGTCATGAATTTAATTAAATTTCCTGCAGACCCTTTCTTCAATATTTTCCATAAATTCCATGTCCTTCTATATAACTTTACCAAAGAGCCATGCCACCATGGAGATTTATAACATCTAGCAATCTAGGTCTAACATCTAGGTCTGACCTGCTTAAATGGCTAATACTGCTGTAAGGTTGTGGCAAACAGCTTAATGGGACCCTATACATGGAAATGAGTCAGGCCTCATCCAGTCATACCAATATCCCATTACTTAGTTGTGTCTCTTTACCATAAACAATATTCAAACCTGCAAGTGAGCATACTATTTTCTTCTTTATATTTACAATTATTACATGCATTTGGATTTATTTTAAAACTTATTTAAAATTTTATAGAAGAAAACACTGACATACATTTTCTAAACAAAACAAAACTCTCTAACATTGAACACAGACTTAACATGAGAAACAATAAACAATAAACTTCTTTTCCCTTGAAACTCCCATTTAGTGAAAATGCATCTTGCAAAACATTAAACTACAAGAGATGTGTCGAGATTCATACTCAGATAGCATATATGAAGTACTAATTAACACCTATGTGAAGATACAGTTATTCAAAAGGCAAATATATAATGCATTCACTAATAACCTGGGGTAACCCATTAGACACAAGTGTCTCTTTCCAATAGCAACCCAGAAATACTGTCTAGTGAAGTAACATGGCAGAGTTACATAGAAGAAAAATGAAAGTTGAGGTAATTAAATCATGTACTACAAGAAGCGGTTCCTTAAGAGCTCATAAGATTGCTAATCTACACTAAGTGCTAGATTAACTGTGGTATCACAACCCAAAACACAATGCATTTCTCACTTGTGTACCTGCAAAATGCAAGCCAAATTCATAACATATTCATAGTTAATATATTAGCATTAAACTCATAGACTTTCCAATTTCTTCATAATTAAATAATAAACACTCAGCTCCATCAACATCCAACAGAACAAGGAAACTAGGTATCACATGTGAAGGACATAGCTCCTATGATGGTGCGCATGTTTATTACAATCAGTTTCCTTCTTCTACACCATAACTACTCTGGTTCATAGAAAGTACTAGGCTTGCTGTCCAGGAGGTCATTGAGGAGCCTAGCCTAGGTTTTCACTAGCCATAAAGCACTGTCTGATTAATTGACTTGCTGAAAGACATGGCATTAATATGAGGCAAAATCAGAGATTTTCTTCAAAATGGAAGACAGATAAGAACAGATTACTTTAAATCACTTAAAAAGTTAACAGGACAACAGGCATTGCATCATCATATATTCTTTGAGTGTGAACCACAAAGTCTGTAAACATCTAATGACTGATATTGACTGACTGTAATCCAAAGTGATTTAAAAAAAAATGTTAAAAGATGTCTGACGGTTGTTGTGGAACATTAGGGCCCTTGCCTCCAGTAGCTAAAGTACAGGGTTTGACTCGGAGCAAGTTATTTAACTAGATATTGCCCCTAACCTGTGCATTTAAACACATATATGCACATACCCCTTCCTTAATGCTGCAAATGAAAAGAATTTAACCATTGCTCCTCCATTAATGCCTCAAAAAAGGTTTGCAACCACCATTAATGCTGCAGAAAAAAAGAGAGATCCAGCATTGTGACAATCTCTGGAAGTCTCTTATTGTCTTTTGCCAATGAAAGACGCCTCACACACAGCAGGAAATTTCGGTTTGGACTTTTTTTTTTCTTTAACCAGGCCCTAGGCAGCTGCCTAGGTCATCTTTTGCTGGATCTCATCCTGCATGTGACTGAGAATGTTGACAGATATCCATTACATTGTATTTGTTCTTCAGCAAATAGTTACAAAAATGTATTAAGTTACTGTAAAGCATGGCATCAAATCCTTTCATCAGGTCTTACTAGATTTCACTGGAGGAAAGAGTTTGATCATGCAGGCCAAATGCATTTTGGTAGTCACCCTTCCGTCAGTAAACTTCCATGGCAAGAATGATTGAGGTGAACCAGTAATAAGCAGCTGGAGATCATAAGTGATTAGCTTCTGAAAAGTGATTATTACCGTCCATTTTAAAATGCTGCCCAGTTGTATCACAATCCAATTTAGAATAAGTAAGCATCATAGGCTTGGTGGTGATGTAGTTTTATGCTTGTTCAAAATAGGATATGCTATGGTGCTTAATACTCTAGTTCTTTTCTCTGCAAGTGATATTCTTAAAAGAGTTGAATATCTCTTATTGATTTTATTCAGGTTTCCAAGAAAAGAGCCAAACTACTTATAGAAGTCCTAAGAGTTGAAGGTCCCTTGGGTCAGAAACAGTGTGGTGCTACATGGTTTCTGTATGGCCTGAAACAATTAAGGGACTCTGTGCTACAGCAGTAATGTTTGCATTGTTTGGCATCTACTTTGGATTTCTTCCAAATTCTCCTCAATATAACATCTTCTCTTCCAAACTCATTCATTATTAATTATTCATTGAACCTGGAAGGGCTAAATGAACAAGATATGTTCCTATGTGACCCAGAGATTTAACATACCATTTTGAAATTATAACAGTAAAGCTTCTAAGAGAGAGGCACACACACAAACATTTCAAAGATTAATATACAGCTAATTATGTTAAGTCTGACCTAAACAATGGAACATCATTCCTTTAAGAAAAATGATTGGCCAAAAGACTTGTTAAAAGTCAGAGCTGGTCCCAGTAGTTTCAAATTATAGTACTTAGTCTAGTGAATTACCTCTTACATGCATAAAACAGAGTATAAACATACTAAAGTATAATCCTGTAAAGAATAGATGGAAGTATGTCAGTGACCTACAAATATTTGTAATTGATCAAGAAGTTGAAGATCAGAAAGTAACAACAAACCTTGCTGAGTGCTCATTATTCTAAAAAAGAGACCCATAAGCTGCTTCAAATATTCATTCTCAGTACCTGCTCAATGTTAAATGAGAGCAAGATTATACATTGGGCCTTCAAGCAGTAAGTATTAAAAACAGTCATTTCTAGACGATTCAATGTGTTCAAGACCCAATAAAAGCTTAGAAACTGTGGTATCATTTTCAGCTGAGTTGGGTGCAGCAAAACCCTAAGATCAGAGATACACAGTTTTTTTAAGACCTCTGATTTCAACTGTCAAAGTATTGGTAATATATTCCAGGTATACTGAAGGGATCAGTCTTGCAGCAAAAATCATCTTGCTGCAGATTGGCTTGGCACTGCATAAGACACTCCTCTGATAAAGACTACAGACTGCAGAATTCAGATAATAATGAATCTGAACTCATTTGCTGACTCATGAATGACTAAATCAAGATCAGACACATGGTTAAATGATTCCTGTAAATAAAAAGCAAACTTACAGCCTAAGCATCCAACAAACTCTAGACATTTTTCCATCTCATGATGATTAAAAATGTAATTTTGCTTGGGTGCTTGGAGTGAAGTTACATATTCGGATGTTTTACAATGCTTATTTAAACTCACTTGATAACTAGCCCACCTCAATAACACCTAACGTCTTAAAGAGGGAAATAAGAAATACTGACAAGACTGTAATTGATATATTAAAATAATGAAAATCATTAACCTTACTGACACATAAATCACTGAAATAAGTTTGGTTGAGTCTTGTTAAATGAGTAAGTAATATTCTTAGTAGGACATTTTGCCAGCACATTACAAATGGAGGAAGAATACCCTCCAGTGGTGGCTCATGCTATTGGACTGCATAACTGCAGCCCCCCTCCAACTTCCAGCTGTACAAAAACCAAAATAAAAAAATCCTGGAACTCCATGCATACGTGCTCAGAAACTTGAATCCGGACTGATGTTTAACCAGTCTGGATTTGTTAAGAATGCAGCAGTCTACAGATGCCCCAGCAGTTACAACAGCATAAACTGGAAAAAGATTGGACCGCAAGGTCTGCAGTCTGTTCATGTTCAGAACGAATGGGCAGCACATGCATGCATGCTCAGCATTCCTGCACTGAGAAACAGGAGCTGCTGCTTTGATTTGAATGGGACTCAGAGCTTTTGCTTTGATGAGAAACTGGCTTATTTTGATTTGAATGAGACAGGACTCTGCATCAGAGCGCATTGGGACTTTCACTGCTTATTTTGAATAGGACTCTGCATCTAGAACTGGCTTATTTTGATTTGAATGGGATGGGATGGGACTCTGCATCAGAGCACATGGGGACTTCCACTGCTTATTTGCTGGATCCTTATTTTGATTTGAATGGGACAGGACTCTGCATCGGGATGCATGGGGACTAGTGTGTGTGTGTGGGATGGGACTCTGCATTAGAGCACATGGGGACTTTCACTGCTTATTTCCTGGGGACTTTCTCTGCTAATTTGCTGGGGGCATGTGTGCGTGTGTGTGTGTGTGTGTGTGTGTGTGTGTGTGTGTGTGTGTGTGTGTGTGTGTGTGTGTGTGTGTAAAATGCCCCAGTTAACTATAACTGGTGGCTAGAGAGAGTAACTCAGGGGTAGCAAGAGCCTGAATTCCCCACCCACCACCACTTGTGAAAAGCATTCAAATTTTTGCCTCATATTTTTGTCCTGTTCTGTTCCTCATAAAATCTCTGGTTTTCAGGATTTTAATTCACTAAATAATGACAGACGTTTGAATTTCAGACTTCATATTATTGAGAAAGTACATGGTAACACAAAACATTTTTATTTTAGCAATTTTCTAAGTTTATAAGATCAGTATTTGAAATTTGTCCCTATGTTTGGGGCTGTATTCCCCCATTACTGGCTTTGTGCAGTGCAGGTATTTTTATGCTATGAGGTTGAGAGCTATCTTGACAACTGTATTCACTGAATATGCTTGGGGGATGTATTCCCCCATTATTGGCTTTGTCCAGGTGTTTTATGCTAAGAGGTTGACAGCTATGGTGAGAACTGAATTCACTAAATGATAGCCATTTAAGTTTCAGTCTACCTGTCTTTCAAGAAACAGCTGATTTGGCATAGTGGTATGTTGCTCCAAGTGTAGTATACAGGGTCCTTGGGCCAAGACTTGGCAGTGAAATGCATGGCAGTAGCTCAGAATTTTATTCTAGCAACTTTACAAGGTTATACAAGCAATGTTTAAAATGTGTCCCCGGTTTTTGGGCTTTTGCCCCCCCCCCAATAAATGTTGTCTTTTTCCAGATTTCTTGCGCTCATGTGCTGCAAAGTTGTGAGTTGCAGTTAAGTGTCGAGTGGAATTTACAAGGTGCTACGAGTTTCAGGGGAAGAGAAGTTTAGTGCCGCTTATGCTGAGTTGGCTTGCATTGTTAATAGCACAACAGTTAGTGTACTTGCTTTCAATGCAGAAGGGTGTGGGTTCTACTCCCACAGTATGCAGATGCATTACTGTACTGTGTTGTACATTTAAAGGGGGTGGATGCTGCAGTCCTGAAAATGTCCTTTTGGGCGGAGATACCTAGTAACTATGAACCTGTTATCAGTTGAGCTTCCATTCCCTATTGCAATATTACTAGCTTATCATTTCTTTAATGCAACATAGGCAATTTATTCCTCAATTGCAACATGCACTTTATTTGTAGATGAAACAATGACATATAACGTTGTTTGCTAGCAGCAACCTTTTCATTAGTTACAGATTTCTTTAATGTGGAATTATTGCCATAACTTTTACTTCTACAGAGGTTGTGCATATTTACTAATACTGGTGGACTGTAAAGTCTGAGTAGACTTTTATGATGGAAATATTCTGAATTGGGCAGTTTTATCATTATTGGTGCATGCATTTTGTTTCATTGTTTACTGGAAAAATGTTCAAAACAATAAATTTAAAATGTCCTCTAACAACTGTACTGTATTATACAAGGAATATAATTTAATACAATTAGGAAGGTGTATCAAAGAACACATGTATGTTTCGTGTGCAAGGGGTCTATGATTTGAAAACAGTCCAAAGTTAATCTTTATCTGCCAATTGGCCAGATGTATTTTCTTTGAATGTGGGTTTCAATGCTGTTTCAATGAATGTGAGTTTCAAGGGCAGAGAAGTTGTAATGCTAAGTTTATTTTCATTGTGAGACTGCATTGCTTTGTTTAGCAGATGTTGATTAGTCTTTGTGCTGTAAAATGTAAAATAAAACTTTTAAATGAAATCCAAATCATCATAGCAGTAAAACAGTAGGCACATTACAGTGTTTATGGTAAATGAGGTGAAATAACCAAGTAATGGGACACTGGAATGGCTGCATGGGGGAGGCCCCATTCGACCATGATTTTGTGAGGGGAGAAGAGCGGCAAACTCAAAGACAGCCCCAGCCGAACTATATCTCTCAACTATCCAGATTTTCACAGAATGAATAGATTTTTGCTTCTTATTTTTGGTTTGTTCCTCATACAATTTGTGGTTTTCTGGCAAATCATTTAGGAATTAAGTCACTAAATAATGACAGACATTGAGTTTCAGACTTCATACCCTTCAGAAAAATGCATGCTAAAGCAAGACCTGTTATTCTGTCAACTGTCTTGGTTTATACAACAGCAATTTTTAGTACTGTCTGTTCCCCCAATATATTTGGCCTTGTCCAGATTTCCTGTGTTAAGAAGTTGAGAGGTACGTGCAAATAAATTGCTTTATAAAATTAGGTATATCCAAACCTCTCACCTGTCCCCAACTTTGGCTCAAAATGTTGCTCTCCCCCTAATAATCCCTCAGCAAAATGGCAATTTTGGAAGAAAATGTAGAGGGTTTACAATTAATAAAGAATTATAATGATCAGAGTTATAGATTACTATCATTTCAGAAATGCATGTAGATTCTCTTATTTTGTCAGTTGCTCAACTTAACAGTACTAATATTAAAAAAGTATCCCTTCTTTGACAGGTTCCCAGCTGTAATGTGTGGCTATTTTATATTTTTGCATCACACTTTTGGTCCATTTTTGATAAAATTGGGGTTTTCTGACAAATTAGTAGCAAATCATTAACGACTGAAGTTAGAAAATAATGACAGACATTTGAGTTGCAGATTTCATATCCTTCAGAAACTAAAACCTACTATTCTATTATCTTTCTAAGTTTATAAGAGCAATATTTAAAACTTGTCCTTATTTTTGGGCCTTTGTCCAACTTCTGTTTATGGCTTTGTCCAGATTTCTTGCTCTGAGGTTGAGAGGTATGACAAATGTGTTAGGGCCATCATTGTCAGCCAGAGACATTTAAAACTGTGACATACTTGTTGTACCCCACTCCCCCATGTAGTGATTTTGGATGTGTCCAAGCAAGTCAAGGAGCAGTTATGCAGTGAAAGTGTGCATAGTATCCCGCCATCCAAGGTCGACACAAATACTACAGTGGCTTTCATCTGTTCTTGATTTTACAGAATGTTCTGGTTTTCTGTCATATTTCTATACTGTTGATTTATACTTCTTATCATTCAGAAAATGTATGTTGTTGCACTGCCTGTTTCTCTGTGTTTAAGTAGCAATGCTTTAATGACCATAGGGTAAGCTTGTCTGAGATTGTAAGATGCAAATAAGCTTTAATAGCCATACTGTTAAAGAATTACCAACACTGAAAGCCTTTTTGTTGTTGCCATGCAGAGAATATTTACATAACTAGATAACATATAAGTCTTAGGTATTGAAATGCATATGGCAGTATTTGTAATAAAGGACATGATTACAGCATTTTCAGAAGCTCACTACATTTCTTGGAGATTTGCAGTCATCTTTGCAGGCTTTACTAGTAAACTAAACAGAAAGACAATCTATCATGTGTGGTCCATAACCTGTGCAGTAATCCTTTAAGCAATTTATGTTGAGCTTGTTTCTTGTTGCTGTTCATTTTTTACTTTGATCATGTTTTCTCCATGAAACAAGAAGATAGTTGTTGTCAGGCAGCAGGTCTTTTTTGGATAAGAAACATTTTTACAAGTGGGGGTATCACAGAGATCGCTACTTTCAGTATTTTACTTAGTCCTTTTATAAAGCTGAATATAAATTATAATTAGAAGTGCAGTGCAAGGAGAAGTGGTTTGAGCTGAGTGCTACATGTTTTTTTGTACTCAATTTTGACTGGCACTCCAGTAATGCATTTAAAAACTAATTTATTTTTTCATGCCTCACGACCTTTTTGTTTCCATCTAAATATTAAGTAAGCTGTCATGTAGCCAATTCACTGAAATATTTTTTTTCTTCTACACTTCATTTTGTCTTGATTGTACTCTCATAAGGATGGTTTGGCACCCAGGGCAGCATATTTAATTAAAGTCCCAGTTTTCGTGTTTTGAGCATAGCTCTGCCCCTTTCTAGTTGGTCACACCCCTTCTCATTGGTCCCATCCATTCAACTGTCTCCTGCAGCCCCACTTTGATTTGAAGTCACCAGCTGCCACTGATATCCTCTTTGCATACACTGAAATAAAAACAATCCCTATGTCTCCAAACCTCAAGGGAAGGTCTAATGTCTACATTTTCTATTTGGTCATCCATCTTTACCAGAATTGGTTTTGATAACTTAAATCATAATTGATTGATGAACTAAGAAAAAGAATAACATACTAGACAGAGAAAACATGACAACCCTGAACTGTTCCTGTAAAATTATGTCACTGATTATAGTATGGGGACTGGAATTAGAATAACAAAGCAAAATTTCTCTTAACATACCGGTAACATTATACATAAGGAGATATAAAGATACCACCAAGAGGAGATCAATGGCTTAATAAGTTCTAAGAGTATTGGAGCCCATCCACCCACCCACCCAAACAGTTGCCATTTTGTAAGCATGTCCCATGCTCTCCTTAGTCCATCCCAATCAACTCTGGACACTTACAGTGGTTTACATGGTACATCTGCTTCAGGCAGTGCATTCTAAGGCAGCGACATGCTTTTTCAAGTATAACCTAAACTGTCTCCCTTTCATGTGTCATCCATGTTGCAGCCTTTAGACCCTGAGCTCTGTCATCATATCTATAATTTCCCACTGTCATTAAATTATGTACTGCATTTAGAGTATATACCCCCTTTTCTTATATCTCCTACTTTATAAGTTTATGTTTGTATCTCAGTCCTTCCATTGCATGCTTTCTAGTAACCTATTTGCCCTTCTGCTTGTAAACTTCTGGAGTAGCACATATAAATTGTGACATGCCTTCACTGGTATCCCGTACACTGGAAGGATGATGTCAGAACCCTAGTGCAAGCCATTCTACCAGTTTACTGGACCTTGCTTCATCACTGTCTGGTTTCATTCCAGAGCATATTCCACCATAGGGAAAATAACTATGCAAAATCCTTTTCATCCACTTTTCTATTCATGGACATCTGACCATGTTTACTGTGGTTTCCTTCTCCCAAAAATGCACTTTTAAGTTTTTTCATATTAATCATAGGTACAAATTATATTGTTCCCTCAAAATTGTGTTTTGCAGTTTTGCAAGTCCCAACAATTAAAATAGAAAAGAAAATCTCCAAATAAAAGAAGAAATTGCAAATTTTGAAGTTCACTGTTACATCTCTTGAGCATTTTGCAGGACACTTTACCTGTGCAACCTTTCAAATCAGTGCTTCTTATTATTTTAGCACTACAAGACTGATGTACGCATGAGCAAAGGATGCTCCATCTCAGTATATAGCTCTCTTGATTCACACTAATTCATATTGTTATTTCACACTATTCTGAGGATCACCATTACAGACTGGAATTTTATTAACACCAAGACTATTTACCCATAATATCAGCTGTTATATGTCTGGGAACAGTCATCCCATATGACAACTGCATCAATTCTGTATTATCTGTATGCTATTTAATTTTACTCTTCATACCTGATAAGGTAGCTACACAAATATATAATGCAACAGTGCTTCCAGTGTTGAATGGCATTTCTCCAGAACATTTTCCTCTAGCACCTATCTGCCTTTTGTTTTTGATTAGGCAGCCAGTTTTCTATCCGTTTTAGCATTCTGAATCCGACTCATCAATTACCTATAGATGTTTTGTGAGGTGCAGTGTAAAATATTTGCAAAGTTTCAGAAATGCAACATGCACAAAATTCACATAGCATCCCTAACATCAAACTCACTGATGTCAACCAAGGTGGCTTGTTTTCCACTTTGAGAAGCCAAGCTTTTTTTTACAATCAGACAGACAATTGTCTTTCAGGGACTCAACCAGAGTGTCTCAAAGAATCTTTTCCGTAACCTTCCTCAGAATGGAACTGATATTAGTTTGCTTATAATTATCAGACTTTTTCTAGAGACAAGCTTTTTCCAATGGAAACTTCACTGGCAGTCTCCAGTCAATGGCAAACCCCAGCTTACTAAGGAGATACTATAAAGTTCTGCCAGTGATTTACAGAATGCAACTGTCAACTTGTTTAATACGCTGATGCATCAATCATCTGGATCTTGTACTTTAGCTTACTGAAGACTATTGTACTCCCTCTCTTTTTTTCCCCTTCCCTTTCAACCTTTTTATCTATCCATTTCTCTCTTTTCATCACTTATGATACTTTGCGGATGTATAAGTCCATGTAGAAGAATTAACTCAGTTATTCTGCTTGAATTGCAGTATTTCTTAACTCTCACCCTACCCTATTTTTTTGAGTTGGACAAACAGTTGTTATATCCTCCATAAAAAATCATCCAAAAAATACAAAAATCCAAGAGTACCAGGCAATGTCTGAAAGTATTGTAGCAGACTGTAGCACATCTATGCTGTCACATAGCAACTATGGTTCCTCAGTCTGAGAACTCTGTCATATTATCTTATGTTATATTTTGTTGTTGAATGTGGCTAGAACAAATCATTCTGATTTTAGCTCATCAGTCACTATTATAACCTAAGTATAACTATAATAATAGAATCATAGAAACAAGGCTAGAGCCCTACGATGATCATGTACACAGCCTATACTGTACCACCCCTCTGTAGGAGTGCTAGACCAATCAAGCTTGAGGTGAATTTATCAGTAACCTTACAATTATCCAGGTCCCTTTTGGAGGAAGATAATGCATCACACTATTGCTGGGGAGCCAATTCACACATTTGTGTATATTTCTGTTGAATATTGCTAGTGGATATCTGCAGTAGCTAATGGTTTGGTGCAAGGTCCTTATACCTTCTTTATTCTTTCCCTTCTAAATTTTTATTTGACACCTAACATTCATATATTTGATAATAAATTGCATAGTCTAACAAGTGCTGCACTGAAGGATCCTTATACCCCGATTATATAACTTTATCTATGACTGACTGAAAAATAATTTATGGCTTGGGAAAAAAGTTTTTCCAGTATTATATATGATAGATACCTAGGTGATTTGTTATTTTTATCTAGAAGGGAAAAACAGAAGCACTGTCTTTAGTGGAATATTTAAACAGTGGGGTATTAAGTTGTTTTATGTGATTTTGGATTCCATAGTTGATTCTTTTGATATCACATTATCAGTTGGTATGGGTGGAATAATAAAAAGTTTTCTATTTAAAAAAGAAATTCCAGGCAATGCATTTTTACATGCAATGAATAGATATCCCCCTCATCTGGAAAGGTCATTAATCTATGGTGAATTTCTATAGTTAAGTTGCAATCATACCTCTCAACCTCTTAGGGCAAGAAATCTGGACAAAGCCATACATAATGGGGTGACAAACGACCATAAAATAGGAAGAATTTTTAAATATTGCTCTTACAACTTAAAAAGTTGTTGAAATAACAGATCTTGCCTTAACATAAATTTTCTGAAGACTATGAAGTCTGAAACATAAATATCTATCATTATTTTCTGAATTCAATCCTCAATGATTTGACAAAAAAACACAATTTTATGAAAAACAGACCAAAAATATGAGGCAAAGGTCTGGACATTCTGCAAAAATCTGTACAGCTGAGAGGTATAAACAGTACTATAGAACTCGATGATGTTTTTAAGTTATGGCAAGTAACTTTTAATGGGTCAGTTAAAGGGGTTTTTTTCTGTACAACTGTTGGAATGCTTTTATTCCCAGATTGTTTATTATGGGGAATTATTATTCCATATAGACAGTACTATGTGAGGCAGGACGAAATGATTTAAGAAGACAATGTACAGGGATATGAAAGTGAAAGTATGAAAGGACACTATGCTGAGAAATTATTTTGTGTGACCAAATATTTTACTTTTTCAAATTGTTTATATAATGGGTAAAAACGCACTGGAATATATTATTGTTGGATGATCATCTTATTAGTGTTTTACCAAAATACACATTTTTTCCATATTCAAGAGATATGAATTTATATGAGATATTGTAATACAAAGTTCCCTTTTCCCAGTCTAACTTAATTTATGGGATGTATGAGTGTAAAAACTGCATGTTTGCGGACATGTGTTATGATACACCAAGGTGAATATTAACAGAAAGTCATTGAAACTTAAAAATTATTGTAACTGTCAAAAGTCATGTGGGGTATGTGTTATTTGCTATAGCTGTGTTGAAATGCTATGGTATGTACAGCAGACTAAAAAAAAGGTTAAAGTTAGGATGCAGAACATTTGTAAGATGTAAGACATAAAAAATTTTGAAAATATTGTTACTTTATATGTAAATGAGGAGCATAATGGAACTTTAAGCTGTTTCAGATATAGAAAGGAGACCCATCGTGCTGATGTAACTATACTTTCCAGGTTTAGTAGTAAGGTTACCTGTACAGAATGGCATCATTACTGCTGCATGCCATACTTCTGGGACTGAGACTGCAGCCAGGCTGAGGTTATGGCATCATTACTGCTGCATGCCATACTTTTGGGACTGAGACTGTATCCAGGCTCAGGTTATGACATCATTACTGCTGTTTGCCATACTTCTGGGACTGAGACTGTAGCCAGGCTCAGGTTATGGCATCATTACTGCTGTATGCCATACTTCTGAGACTAAGACTGTAGCCAGGCTGAGGTCATGGCATCATTACTGCTGCATGCCATACTTCTGCCACTTCTGAGACTGAGACTGCAGCCAGGCTCAGGTTATGGCATCATTACTGCTGTATGCCATACTTCTGGGACTGGGACTTCAGCCAGACTGAGGTTATGGCATCATTTCTGCTGCATGCCATACTTCTGGGACTGAGACTGTAGCCGGGCTTAGGATATGGCATCATTACTGCTGCATGCCATACTTCTCGGACTGAGACTACAGCCAGGCTCAGGTTATGGCATCATTACTGCTGCATGCCATACTTCTGGCACTTCTGAGACTCAGTCATTGTCCACGCTGGTGTAAACGACCTGAGACGTACCTCCTTGGACTACATGAAAAGAGACATTGAGGAGCTCTCTGATTATGTAGCCCAGGCAGGTATGACCCTGACCTTGAGCAGTATCCTACCTTCACCAAGAATGATGCCACAATACAGAGATAAGATGATCAGCTTTAACAATTGGCTTAAACTCTGGTGTCATTCAAAGGGGATCCAATGTCTGTCTGCCTGGGATGACATGCTGGACAAGCCACGCTGCTTCGCAAGGGATGGCTTGCACCTGTCACCCCTGGGATTCCGGATATTGGCAAAGGCTCTTGCCACCCCATAGTGCCTTTTTTAGGCAAGGCTCAAATTCTAAACCTACCACCCTAGAACACAAAATAGGAAAAAAACTAAGGGTAATGCTGCTCAATGCCAGAAGTCTAAATCTCAAAATGCACGCACTCGAGGCCCTTCTCAGTATGGAGAACATCGATGTCTGTGCAGTGACAGAAACCTGGTTCAAGGCTCCTGAGAGCACCCCAGCACTATCAGGTTTTACCTCTTATCATGCGTTCCGGCCCCAAAATCCGGACAATACCAAGAAAGGAGGGGGGGGTATCCATATTCATCAAGGACACCCACACCTCAAGACTGGTGGCAACACACGATGCATCAGAGACCATCCAGTTGCAATTAACCATAGGCAAGACTGCTCTGCAAATTGTAGCATGTTACAGGCCACCCTCACAAACTCAGGAACCTCACATGGCCTTCCTGAAAACACTAGAGGGGATAAATGTATCACCAAACACCATCATACTAGGTGACTTCAATTACCCTAATATAGACTGGGAACACTACTCAAGCCCAAACACCCTAGCCCAAAAGTTCCTGGAATTCATAAACTCAAATGCCATGGAACAACTAGTCACCATCCCCACAAGAGGAGAAAACATACTTGATCTCATCATCACGAACATGGGAGCACAATGTTCAACACCAGAAGTATACCCCTCACTGGTGAGATCAGATCACAAACTAATCTCGCTGGAGGTCCTCATCCCACCCCACCTGAAATAAAAAGACCACAGTAAAGAACTTCTCGAAAGCCGACTTCACACTTCTAAAGACTAGTGTGGTCTCCTTTAAGGCCCCGAGCCGCGGAAAACAGTACTCAAGCCGCTGAATCACTTACAAATGCCTTCTACCAGCACCTGCAGGACTGCATGGATAAGGCAATCCCAAGCAAAACAAAGACTCTTTGTACCAAAGGCAAGCGTCCAGTCTGGTGGACCCCAGCCATAAACAAACTCTACAACAAAAGGAGGAAGCTACTACAAGATAGAGCAAAATCCTTAAAAGGTAAGACACCCTTGATCACTATAAGTAAAAAACTAAGAGCTCTCATAAAATCATCCAAAGCAAATTTTGAGAGAAAAATAGCTAAAGACTCAAAAGACAATCATAAGGCCTTCTTTAGCTATGTTAGAAACCTGGGAGGAAACTCCCAGATATGCTCAGAACTAGTTCAAAATGATGTGAAGATTACTGATCCTACAGACATTGCCAACATACTGGCTGACAGGTTCAGTGCAAACTTCTCCCTCCCCCAAAAGGAGAGATATCTATACCAAGCGATTGCAGCTCCCAAACATCTCCAATGCCCAAGTGAGAACTGCTCTCTCCAAAGCAAAAACACAGCATCCATGGGACCTGATGGTGTCCCCGGCTGTGTGCTCCACGAACTCAACGAGGAATTAAACCCACAGCTAGGACAGCTGTTTAATCATAGTCTTACCTCTGGATACGCACCCAGGAGTGGCGACTGCAACTGTGGTCCCACTTCACAAAGGCGGTGCCTCCACCGACCCTGGAAATTACCGCCCATTAGCTTGACAAGCCTTATCTGCAAAGCCATGGAGAGGATCATAATGGACCTCATAAATAAAGACATAGGGAATTTGCAGACTTTGGATCCATCCCAGTTTGGCTTTGTCAAAGGCAGATCATGCCTTCTAAACTTGGTTGACTTTTTCAAACAGTCACCAAAGCCATTGATGAGGGAAAGGCAGTCCATACAGCCTACCTCGATCTGGCGAAGGCCTTCGATACAATACCCCACTCGGGTATCATTGAAAAACTCATCAGCTTAAATGTTAACCCATACATCACAAGATGGGTTGCAAACTGGCTGAGTGACAGAACCCACAGGGTCAGAGTTGCTGGCGCCATGTCAGACTCAAAGCCTGTCACAAGTGGTGTACCACAGGGCTCAGTCCTGGGCCCACTCTTGTTTGGCATCTACTTTTCCGAAGTACAAGCAAACACAGGAGGGTTATGGCTGACAAAGTTTGCAGATGACTGCAAACTGGGCGCCATAGTAAAAACACATCTGACACAGATATCCTTCAGAAGGGTCTCACAGAAACGGATAACTGGTGCCAGAGCCATGGCCTAAAGTTAAATGCCAAAAAATGCATAGTCATACCCTTCGGGAAAAACAAGGTTACCCCTAGCTACCAAATAGGTGGCAATCCACTGAGCACAGAAGAAGTTATCAGAGACCTGGGGACCCAGGTTGATAGTAGTCTGTCATTCGACACCCATGTAGCTAAAGTAGTTAGGAAGACCTTCTACATTGCCCACCTTATCATGAAGGGATTCTCATCTAGATCAAGGGAGGTCATAGTCTCCCTATACTCATCACTCATCAGACCAATGATTGAGTACAATGCCCCATTCGGAATGTATCTGACCCGACACTTGCAGCAGCTGGAGAGGCCACAAAAGTTCCTCACCAAAAGGATAAAGGGTCTCAAACATCTGTCCTATGCTGCCCGACTGAAAGAACTCCAGCTCTATTCAGTCGCCACCGCTTGCTCAGAGGTGACCTTTGCCTAACATACAAGGCCATGTCAAACCCAGATTTGATGAATATGCTTCACCTCAAAAATCTAGATCCATCAGAGCAACAAGGGCGGAGACTTAAACCTCGACACGGCTATTAATAGGACGTGCTGGAGGGATAGATTCATCACCCAAAGACTCCCTATGCTGTGGAATAAAATCCCGGTATATGTGAGGCAGAGCACCTCGCTGGCCTTGTTCAAGAGAAATCTTGACCAATGGATGGGAGATCGCAGATATACCCCAGGGATTACCTCAGTGTCACTGCTCGACAGAGGCACAGCAAAATAATGGGTATAGTTCCCCATACTAAAGGGGTGGCGTAAGCCACAAAACTATGGGCTAGGCTTGTAAATGCCCTCGGACAGATAGCCTAGTATGAACCTATGAACCTATGAACCTAAGACTGTAGCCAGGCTCAAGTCATGGCATCATTACTGCTGCATGCCATAGTCCTGGGACTGAGACTGTATCCAGGCTCAGGTTATGGCATCATTACTGTTGTTTGCCATACTTCTTGGACTGAAACTGTAGCCAGGCTCAGGTTAAACAGCTTGTAGATAGGTTCCACCAGAGTATATTTAGTTCTGTTTAACAAACAAACCAAAACTAAGCCAAAGGACGAGATGAGAAACCAAAATGCAATAGCTTACTCAAATGTTTAATACCCGCTTTCGTCACGCTATTGCATTTTGGTTTCTCATCTCGTCCTTTGGCTTAGTTTTGGTTTACCTGGTTTTTTGCTTTGTTTGGTTTTCCTGTTTAACAAACAGCCTTATATGTTCTTTGGTCCAATGGGGAAAGTCATCTTTGTCTTTGACAGCACTTTTAGTAAAAGTTTTTTAGTTGTCATTGGATGCTTGATCGATATGGGGACTTTTTATATTAATTTTAGGAGTCAAATTTGCACTAAATTTATTTTCTATTATACTACCAATATCCAATGGATTCATATATTCTTATAAGGCTAATAATCTCAGTGGTCTTTCTAAACCTAGCCAAGTTTTTTCTGAAAGAATAATGATGTCTTGTATCCAAATAGGACATTGAGGGCCATGCATTTATAAGCTACCTCTATACATAAGGGACTCTTAAGGGCATATTATCAACATAGTAATTAGCCAGGATGGTTGACTTCCCAGAAGGGTATAGTTATGCATTTCTTAGCATTGAGTTTAAGACCATGGCTTTGGCCACATTTGTTTGTCAGAGCTAGACCTTCTTTAAGAATGGAAGTGTCTGCAGGGGAGTAGATGATAACCCCCTTCTTGCGGTCATCTGTAGATTTAGTCAGCCATAAACCTTCAGCATTTGCTTCCATTTCAAAGAAATAGATGCCAAACAGATGTGGACAAAGTAGTGAGCCCTGGGGGAATTCGCTAGTGATGTGTCTACTGGTGGAGTTGGCTTCACCTGTTTTGACCTACTGGGTCCCATCAGTGAGCCACTTGGCTATCCAGTGGGTGATAAAAGGATTTTTACCTAAATTAGTGAGCTAGTCTATAATGCCTAGTGAGGTATTGTATCTGAAGCCTTGGCCAGGTCAAGGTAAGTTATGTGTAATCTTACCTTAATCCAGTGCTTTGGTGACCCTGTCAAAAAGTCCACCAGCTTTACTAGGCATGACCTTTCTTTAACAAGGCTGACCCGGGATGGGTCCAGTGTTTGCATGTTTCTTATGTGTTCCTTTATCATGTCCATGATGATTCCTTCCATGGCCTTACAGTACATCCGTGTCTGGTAAGACTTATGAGTCTGTAATTACCAGATCAGTGGTTGAACCTCCTTTGTGCAGAAGAATGTCTGTAGCCATCTTTCATTCCTTTGGCAAAAAAACCTGACTGTAGGCTCCAGTTGAAAGTGATTCAAGTGGACCAGAGAGGTCATGTTTGATGTTATTGTGGACCATCAATGCAGTGTTTTTGGTCTTGGAAAGTATATTGATGACCTGTTCCCTAGGAATGGTTGGGGGAGATTGTGATATACGGTATTTCTATTGGATTATCAGTGCAAGGAGTGGGAGCAAAAGGTTGGCAATGGCCTCCAGTTCAGTGTGAGTAATGCCATTTACAACAAGTTCTGCCCTTTGTTGTGTATTTCTCCTCAGGTTATGGACATAGCTGTAGAAAGTTTTGTGGCTGTCCTTTGCCTGAGTAGCTATTTTTCTTCAAATTTAACCTTTAAAGTATTAATTACCCATCTAAGCTGACTGTTTAGATTGGTCAGGGGGCTTTTAGCATGCATTGCTTTATTCTTCCTATGCTCGACCATGATTTTTTTTTTATTTGGATAACTGATTGATATTTTGATTCCACCAGGGTGTCTTATGTTTTGAGTTGGTCCTTATTCTTAATATAGATTGGCACAGCTCTCTCTATACAGCTATCAATATGGGTATACAGAGATTTTGTCAATAGCTCAGCATATGCTATGTTGTTTACTGGGTTTGGGAGTGTCACTTAGTAGAGAGATGACAACCTTAGAATACTTTCTAAAGGTTTTTGGTTTCACTGGATCCCTGGACTTAATTTTTATTTCAAGTAATAGAGCAATATGGTCAGATCTGATAAGCAACAATGTTATATGGGGAGAGGAACATCGGCTCCCTATGTCTGTGAGTACAAGGTCAAGGATGTTTGTATCCTTGGTAGGAGACATTGGTATTAAAACTCTAGGAATTGTTGGGCATGTGCATTCGAAATGGTGTACAATTCCCAATCTATAGAGGGGTAGTTGAGATCCCCATGATTATCATACTGGGTTGAACGGTGAGGGACTCTAGTACATTTAGATAGGTAGTATGTTTTTTACTGGGACATGGAGGAGGACCTATAATTTCAAGGATATGGTACGAGACCCTGGTTATGGTGATTTGCATATACATGAATTCCAGTGGGTCATATACTTTAACTAGTCTGAACATGAGTAGCTTTTACCATTTCTTACAAGTTCAGTATAGAGACGAGTGTTATTTCTCAGTTTTCTGTCATAACTGAAGATGTATTTGTTATTATCCTTGGCTTAAAATGACAAACTAAGTTCATGGACTGCCTTTGTAGATCTAATCATTTTTTGTTTCATTCTTAGTAAAATTCCTAATATTTTCCTTGATTTGGGAGCCTTTGTCTCTTTTTTTTAATGTTCTAATAATTCTTTTCTTTTAAATGTTCCTATCATATTTTGATCTAGATTGATCTGCCAGTTCTATGCATTCAATTATATTGGTATAAGATTATTTTGTGAATCTATCTGAAGTGATTTCTGGGAGTGATGTTGCTCTAACTTAAGTTTGAGACTTCATCATTGAATTTGAAGAGACCTATGCACTTGAAGACATTGATTTCTGATATATTGATATCAGGGGGTTAAATGCCTTTAAAGAAGGGTTTACTATCATATGGCCTAATTTATCTTGAAGGGAAATTAATAGTGGAGTTACTGCATGATAGTGCTGCCTTTGTCAGCACCAGATCAAGAATATTTTGTCCTTTAGTTGGGCTAGTAAGAAACTGATCCATTTTTTTATTTGTTATATCTTTATACTTCTGTGCATACCCTATGTTGGAGGTAAATGTATTCCTGACAGCTGATGAGTAGTTAAAGTCTTCCAGAATTGTGGCATTATTTATGGAGAGTTCATCCATGACATTTAGGAACCCATCATGAAGCTTCTAAGTCATGTAGGTTGTCTTGAATAGATGATTATTATAAACTTTATTTCCTTTGGTGTGATTTGAAATTTGAAAGTTCCATTTGTGGGTTTGTAGATATTTCTTTAGGGGTGACATGGTCTCTGACAAATATGGACACATCACCACAGTTGCCACTGGGTCTGATGACATATTAGGTGTTAAACCAAGATATAGAGGGAGTGCATTCTTGACATTTAAACTATGTTTCAGTGATTACCCATATACGGAGGCCTTCCAAATGCAGCAGTTTTTCAAGTCTGGGTATTTTGTTGTTTGGATTTCTGTCACTGAACAGAGACAGCTTAATTTGATTTGTTTTGATACTGATGCTTTTTCTATGCTGGAATATCATTAACTGAAATTTGAGTAAAATAAGCAATAAGGGGCAGCAAGGGATTTATCCAGTACATGGTAGCATTTGAACAAGAGGCGCAGATCATCCTTTGCAAAGCAAGTAGCACTGTCAAGCATTTCATTTGTTGCTGACATGCACTGGATCTGCCTAAAAAGACAAAAATGTTTAGACAATTGTTAAAGCTAATCCTATTTTTCATGCCTAGGCACCATTCATGGAGAGGGGAGAATTCTGCTCAGTGTCATGATCTTGCCTATATTTCTGACATGCATAAATAGCACAGACATGTATCACTGCATCTCCCTCAGGGTTTTTGCCCCAAGTCATTCACCCCCACATGCTCAATTACCATTTTGAAGTTATATATTTCTCATGTGAGAGTTCTAAAGGCTCCTGAGATATCTAATATCCTGCCAACTAAAAGACAACTGGCTGTCACTTTGTTTTTGCTAAGTAAGTGGGCTATGTGTATATGTCACTAAGGAATCACTGGTTTATGAAATTGAGGACCTTTGTCTCATGATTAGTCTTTGTTAAGGGTGAGGTATAATGTGATGCAAAGTTGATTTTGATTTTTGCGGAGATATAATCCTTATGGGTCTAGGAGGTTTAAAGAGTGGTTTATTTACAGCACCACTGCATGACATATTATATGCCAAGGTTGGGTGCACAGCATTTGATGTGTTAATGTGAGGCTAACAGTCTGTTTTTTTTGTGAGAGCGAGGCCTCCATTTCTCTAAATGAGTTAAACCTCTTACAGTCAGAATTAATTGTGTTTAGTGGGAGTTCATTATCTGTGATCTGTGTGTCTTCTTTCTACATGGAGAACCTGATCAGTAAATGCATGATTTTCTTCATTTGTTTTGCTTTTATTAAACATAACTCAAACACATTTTGCTATTTTTATGTAAGTGCTCTATGTTTTAACTGAATATAAAGAATTACATGTACATAATGTGATATGTATCCATAATGTGATATGTACTACATACACAAAATTGCAGAATTGACTGTACATATATAGAGTTTCTATCCTTGAATGATTAAAACACTGGTCTGCTTGATATAGCAGTACTACTTTTCAATAATAGCATACAAATACACATCACACATACACAAACATCAACAAATCCAACACTCACACTTACACATCCCTACCCTTATCTACACATACAACATACAAAAACACACACAAACAGTCACTCACCTGCAATCTCAGGCACCATAACACTACACGCGATGTACTGGAAATGCATAAAAACGGATTCAAGATATTCTAATTCACTGTTATGCACTTTCGGTATTCTGGTTTTCGGCTTCATGGTCTCAGGTTACTGAAATTTGGTATTTCAATAATTCGAGATTATGAAGTATAACCACACACACACACACACACACACACACACACACACACACACACACACACACACACAGCTGACTGCAGTGGGAACAGAACCCCTACATATCTAGGTACACAGACTATTGAACACAGTATTATATGGAAGCACCATGGCACAAGTCTGACTTTTTATATGTCTGTAGGTCAACTTATAATGGATGCCATCTGCAGGCCATGTGGGAGACAAGTGGGTGGGAGGGCTGCATGAAATATATGTGTAGGCTTGTACAAGTATCAAAAGACTAGCAAGTCCTGCCAGTGGAGAAGTAACTGTAGGATAGCAGGTCTCATCTGATGAGTAGAGGCATACACACACACCCATTTGACTATAGTGAGATCAGAACCCCTGACTTTCACATGGTTGCAGGATAACTTATGGTAGATGTCATCAGTAGGCCATGTGGGGGACAAGAGGTTGTGAGGCCTACATAGGCACATAGATTCATTGGTTCATATGAGGCCAGTAGCCTAAATGTTGAGTGTGTCCTAGGTGTGCAGAAGCCAAGCTGTGTAAATACACAAGTACCCTTATTGAGCATAGTTGGATGTTTGAGTTTACCAGAGCAAGGTTGTCAGCACCACTGGCTGGCCCTGTGCATGAGGGAGCACACAGCATTATATACTACACTTTGTACTGTGGTTGATATATGTGTGTGTAAAATATTGAGCTCCCATGGTTGTACTGGTTGTGTGAAGGCAGGGCAACACATGTATGTATTGTGAATATATGATGTATACTTAGAATGTGCCCTAAATTTGTAATGTTTCCACATGCAGTTTTATGTCATACAAAGAAAATGGACAATAAATACCAAGAAGAAAGCATCATATATACAGTTCCATAGCATGGTGAGCAGCAGATTTGCATGGTGGTTAAAAAAGTGTACACACGTGAGTTATGCCTCTTTGTACATTGGTAAGTGATGCACAAACATAAGCCACATTGCTAATGACAGTAAAAATAATACTATATAGCATATAATGTTTTTTTAATCCAGGACCATGTATATGCCAGTCCTACACTTACACCTGTTGCCACAAGAATGTTGAGGAAACACTTATCTATGTTTGCACTTCATTGCTGTAAACTTCAATGTCACATCAGTAAAACAAAGGTTGCACACTCTGTACTAGCACCTAGTACCTTCTGTAATCCAGGCTGGGTTTTCATGATGTCCAAGGGCATTAATTGAATATATTTGGTTACTATTTTTGGATGTCTGCCTCATAGGTGGTCCGCCATGTTTCATTCAAACACAGTAAACACAGCCATTACCTGTTTACATGATTTGCACTATGCGGCACATCATGCAAAAAAAGGCAATGGAAAACAAGAGGAAAGATAAATAAAATCTTAGTAATGGACACACATAAGTCAAATAAGTGTCTGTTGCCACATGTTAATGTACTTTATGTACAACTACACCACTATTTACTTCATTACTGCATCCCGTTAAGCTCCACCATACTGAACTCACCTTGTTATGCTGTAATTAGCAACTATGAAAAACATCTGTTACTTTACTGACGATATGAACTCATTTAATGTGTATTAGTGCACAATGGACACCTATGCACCCCTGAATGCACAGACACTGAAATAAGGTGAATACAAGGAAACCTATAACTTTTGTCCATGCCTTTTATATTGCACAAACATGCAGCTCAAGAAGCAGAGAGGAGGTTGCAGACCTTGTAATAGAACCAAGGACCTTCTATACCATAGCACTGCACATACACATATTGCTACTGGAACAGTGATGTAACAAACACCAAGAAACCTGCCATTCTTTGCTCCATTTCCTGTGGTTGCGCTAAGCTCTGCATCAAGCAAACAAGGATGAAAATTAAAAAAATAAATTTTAATTTTATGTGGATAGACACAATATATTTTAACAAACAATAAAGAAGATGACACATAACTTGTCAATTGTGCACTGCTTACATGCACTTTTATACTTCACAGACCTACTGGTACACCTCTGTAAGTGTAATCTGACACACCCCCTTGATGTAATCATTCACTGTTGCCATGCAATCAACAGCAACACTATGGAAGTGCCTACATGATGTGAACATCACTACACAGTTACAAGTTTTGGGGATTCAGCAATTCTAATGAGTTTTGACCTCATTTTCATCTTCACCATGTTGACAATCCTGAATCTACCTGGTTGTCAACCATGTAGGCAGGGTAATTGAAGTATTGTACAGTGAATGGAGGTTTGGGATTCTTTGTTTCATGAAGTTTACACTTTTAGTTGTTTACATTAGTTACGATTACATTGTTCCTTTGGGGTTGGGGTGGCGGTGCAAAGCGGCATTAATGCCATGGCACTTAATAAAGAAATGTTGCTATTTCCTAGCATATATGTTTGGGAATGTCATAATATGTGTGGGATTACATGTTAAGGTCTGTTCTGTACAAATGTATAGACAATTAGTTGCTCTATTTTCAGTGTAGGCTCCTTTACATGGCTGTATTCGGAAAACATTTGCATACTTGCCCAACACAAGCACAGAGTCTAAACCGTTACTTTACAACTTGTTGAATCACTCCACTGTGTTCATTTCCTTAATTAGCAAACAATTCAGCTACTTATGCTGTAATTTGCATACCATGAAAATTTCTATGTTTGCATGTGAGTGAGCGCTGCTACATGGAGTTTACTAAATCTAAAACTTTTCGCACCCATGTGCGCAAAACATTATGGCACACACACTGTCAAAATTATCATTTAAATTTTAATGAATCCTCCATGTATTTTTATCTATCATTATCCTTGTTAGCAATGTTCATATATAATTTCACCTTTACTTGACCCTTTACAATCTCCATGTCGCCTTTGTTTTAGGTGGAATGTTCTGTCACTGAGGTGACATGGCAAAGCATATAGGTCTCTATTTTGCTGTGAAATAAAGCTGTTGATTGTTCTGACTGTCTACTTCTGAAGAGTCTGTTAACTCATAAAACATAGTGGTTGCTGTTGTGTTTTTTGATTATTCTTATTGTCAGTCTATTTACTGTTACTAGCAGGAAATAATTCAGATTCTGGATCAGTAGTAAAACACATATCACTGAAGGATACCTGGTCATCTTTCACTTTTTGATTAGTCCACTGCAGGTTTATCTACACTGAAATCATTTGCTATCCTGTTCAAACTGGTTTGCTTCTGCTTTTCTCTTTTTTGTTTTGCACATGATCACGTGATTGTAACCATGTTGATTCTAAAAATCAAGGAATACCTCACTGAGTATGTGGAAAAACATATAAAACATGATTTTTTTCCCACGGGCCAAGCCAACTTTGCCTCCATATTCTTACTGAAGTACTTTAACTCCTTGGCTGAACAGCTATGAGGAAAGGAGGAACACACCGCAAAGGTAAAACTTTTAAAGGAATGACCATGTCATGCTTTGTGCTATATAGAAAACATGAGATATTCAGGAGACCATAATTTGAGTGCCATTGTTTATTTATTTATATTCTATACCCGGTGCCAGCAAAGGTATAGCACAAGACATGTATATCTTGCTGGTATCACATTCATCGCAAAACTACCCTGGTACATTATGGGAAACCACTTTATTTTTATAGGTTCATAGGTGTTTACTAGGCTAACGATCGCAAGGGCCTTTTTAAGCCTAGCCATGAATCCCAAAGCTCTGAAAAGATCTTGTGCTCTTGATAAGTGTAAATAGGGGCTTGGGGGATAAACATTTACAAGCAGTGTCCTGAGAAATGAAACATTTACTGGCTGCATGTGTCTATTAGAGACATAGTTGCAAAACCAGGGATGAATTTTCTGTCCCCCATCCAATTGTCCAAGTTGCACTTGAATTGGGTTAGGGAGGAACTCTGCTTCACATGGATGGGGAGCCTGTTAAAAATATGGGATAGTCCCTGGGATGCATACTTGTCTCCAGCAGGTCCTATTTATACCAAGGTTTAATTATTTAGAATGGGTAATTCTGGAGCTGTTTGTTTTGCAGATATGCAGGAGGTCCATCAAAGTGGGATCTGACAGTGCCTTGTATGCCAGACATATATGTCCCCTCAACAGCCTGTAGGAGACATACACAGATATAGGGCCTTGAGGTGGTTTGATTAGGACATGTTACTTATGTCCTGTATTCTTTTAATGAGGAATCGCTGTGGACATTCCAATTGTTGGATATGCCTGGTTACGTACATAACAAAGGGGGCATTGTATTCAATGATAGGCCTGATAAATACCTTAATCTGTCTAGCGCTGGACAGGCAGGTCATCACAATGAGCCAACAGTACCACATCTCCCACCCCTGAGAACAGATTTGCTTTCTTTTGGAGTTAAAGTCATTATTCACATTTACGTATCATAATATTTGCATGCACATATTTTTCCTTTCAAAATATCCAGTATCAAAAGCATTTGGCAATATTTTATAACAGTTCACGTTTTCACTGCCATAGAAAATTTTAGGCTTTTACAGTCTGTAAACAATACCTTCCTGCATCCATTTTATTGTCTAGTTATCTATTTCTGGACCCAATGCAGGTCCTGATACCTCACTGGAGGCCTTAGCTCACCCCCTTGTGAAGTAACTCTTATATATTGCAGATAGAAATGGCTTGTTTTTAGTGACAAGTCAATATCAATTAATATGCCTCTTTCAGGTTCATGACTATTCCATTTGTTCGACTCTAAAGACACCGACAAAAGTTGCACACTCACCTAACTGTATTACTATGGTGTATTACTATGGTTATCACAATTGTTTGTATGGTTGTACTAATCATTTATTCATTTCAGACGTCTCAAGAATAACCTGGATGTATATCTAATGTCCCTTTACTGCAGCTCCATCATCCATTTTGACCCTGCATGAATGTGTTAAGTCAGGCAATGATCACACTGAAAACCTTTGGTTTAAAATGTTTCTGCATCAATTTGGCCCATTGGTAACTTTATTTGGTAACCTTTTATCGAATACTCTTTGTCAGCAATTTTGTCTCTACCATTAGAATTGTATCTAAAATTTGCATCGGCACTCACAAAAATCCACAAATGTGCCTTATATATGCAGGACAGCATCTGTTTTCTAGCAAATGAAAGAACATCTGCTCTTTTACTTTTAAAGTCTAGTCGAATAATATAGCTACGTTTATCATGGAATGGGATGTACTACTGTACAGCAAAAAAAGGTCAAGGCCATATATTGTTCTTATCAGATAATGTTTTTCAATATTATTTTTGTCTGATTTTTGAAATCTCTCTGTTTCTCTTCTGAGTATGGCAAAAAATGGCTAAAGTCATCACCTCCAGATTACTAGTGAACAGGTCTTTACTGGTTTCCATCAAATGTGTTGAGATAAGAACATCAGCAGTGTTTACTAAATTGAAGGTTTATGTGTTACAGTAATATATTTCCATAGTCACACAAGTGTGATAAAATAGTATTTGAAAGTTATTCTGAAGTGTCTTGTGATTGGATTCTACCTTGTCATCTGTATGCACTCGTAACAGTTTTGACCACTATACACTGTAATCAACAGTTCTTTTTCTATTTGTGCATATTATGTTTACATGTCTTTCAATAGCCTAGAATGATATGCTATGCAGTGACATTCCTGTAGTAGCACTGTCCCTATGCTGGACTGAGTAGCAGCCACTTCCAGAACTACTAGACTGTTGATGATGGAGCTTAGGAGCTTCTGTGACTAACTTCTTCAAGAGTGTGAAGCGGCTCTCTTCTTTGAACTCCCAATGGTATTCAACATTTTTGCAAGTACTTTTCTCAGTAGAATTGGCACTTTGAAGAACTTGAGTTTCTACTATGAAGACTGTAAATCTTTCCCAAGAAGCTATGCAAAGTAATTTTTTCTTTAGGGTTTTCCACCTGCACCACACCAATGATTTTGTCAGTAAATGGGCTGCATTCCATAGTCTGTTAACAGTTCCAACCTGTTGATAGTTCTTTGCGTTCTTTTTGAAATTATTACACTGCAGTCTCTCCAGCAATTTTGCCAGTCTGAGATCATGTTCTGATTGTGTTCTACCTATGCAGGTATGTTATCTATAATATTGTCTCTCTCTCAGGCCTTCTGCTATATTTGTAATGGTTCTTTGGAAGACTTATGCAGCTGAAAAGATCTTGAACTGCAATTTCAGGAACCAGTATTATCTGAGATTAGTGTTAAAAATTCAGAGTTTCAAGCATTGTTCACCCAGTTTCATAATGCTATTTAAACTTCTGTTTTACTATAGAAATCATTTTGTTGTACTCTGACAGCCCAAACAGTTTGTACTGTATAATTGATTCCTCTGCTGCTATAAGAAAAACATGGCTATTTGTTCTTTTTTGTTTTCTTATATAATTCAGTAGCAAATCTATTTTGAGGGTGGGAAGAAGGAGGCAGCTACCTATGTGCAAACTATTAGTGGGAGTATTTGGCACTATAGACAAGATGCCAATCTGTCCCTGTAAGTAAGTGTTGTAGTCAATGTTGTTGGACAACTGGGTACAGGAGCCAGTTGGTCCTTACAATCATAAGCAGCACTGCTGATCATTTAAACAACGATAAAAAAGATTCCAGTTGCTTAAGTTATTTCAAAATGTATATGCATGTGAATTTGTGTGTACTAGGTGCTTATAGTATGACTTGTTGAGTTGCATCTTTGAGAAGACTTGACAAATTGCTAACACACACAGTCTGCACTGGTGATGTCTTCCTATGAAAAACAGCAAGATAGCGGAGTTGTGCTCATCAAGTTAGAACCTTGTAATATTTCAGCTCAGTGAGCTGTAGGGTAGCCATCCAAGGAGATAGCATAAATCCTTCCTAGGGTTAACAGAAGGTGTTTTAGGCAGTATAGGAAAGAAAGTGAAAAGTTGTCAGTCAGACACATGGTAGTTCTTTTCATCATCTGACCTAGCTATACCTCTTTTCAGCTGCAATGCTTAAAATCTCAAATCTTTAATATAAAGATTTCCAATTTACTGTTACATTTTCTTACAATTTCAGTTTGCTAGTAATGATCAAGCATGCCAAGGTCAACATACTTGTGATGATATTTTCAGATTTGCATTTATTTAAAAATGTAATAACGGATGATCAATATGAGTGGTAGAAGAATCTAATTTTATATATTTCATTTTTGATACTGTCTGATACTTGTGTCAGTAAGCATTACATACACCACTAAACTGCCAAAATAAGAACGAGACTTGGACATAACTAAATCTAAGAGACATTTTGTTTTGCAGAAATTTGCAAAAAGACCTGACAATTTTTGAAAGTGTTTCTTTTGACAACACTGACTTTCATGAAGGGAAACAGTTTGTTTGTGTCTTTCGTCTTTTCCCGGTTAGGGGTCGCCACAGCGGAACTCCAGTCCGCTAATGATTGGCAGTTGATTTTTACGTACCGGCTTGCCAGGCCTGATGCACAACCTTCAACGAAGGTACGCCCATTCACACATGTCTCCACGCAGAAGACGCTCTAGCTGAGAATCGAACCGGACAGTGTCTTACTGTGAGGCGACAACGCTACTGCAGCACCACCATTAATATTCTTACAAATGCTATAATAACAAGTTATTTCATACTAATATTGCACCCTCTGCTTTACCTTACAGTATTTTTATACTCTGATGTTTTCTTAAGACAGAACACTTTTAAGGCATATTTTAATGACTGGTAGTTTAACTTAAGCAGCATCATTATTGCAGCTTAAAAAGAGACAGAATAAATAAGATTCACAGAGCATGTTTTTAAGACTCTCCCCAGGATTTAATAAAATCTGTGTAGACAAAGTGTAGGGACTACATGGACTGTTAATGTGTCTGTGTACACGGTTCCCCTGCGGCATCGCACCCATGCATATTAATGATGGTGTGTTGCCGAGGGAGAGCCAAGAACACGGGTAATGAATCAGTGTAGGAAGAGGTGTAGTGGTAACCATGTCAGTAAATGAGTAAGAGACTCCCTGGATTGTCCTTAAATTCTACATTAATTTTTATTTTTTTATAAAAATGCATGTTTGCTTGGCATGGCGTAGAGTACAGCAATAATAAGTGGCACCCAGACAATGTCCAGACATCTAAAAATAGAAACTGGATGCAATTATTTATTTATTTAAATGCATGTTTAAACATATCTGAGCATGTTTATGCAGTGCGGTGCAGTGTTCAGCACTACTTTTATGTAGCTCAGTGTTATATGTAAAGGTGCACATAGTATCTGAATATCCATGTAGATTAATGGGTAGAGTCGCAACTCCATGCGTAGTAGGTCAAGGGTTTGAATACATAGAAGGCAAATAAATATTTAATTTTAAAATACACATTTTGCAGATGAATTTAAAATACAGCTCTGCTGCACTCTGCTAAGCTCTGCTGAGACCTGCTAAGACCTGCTAAGCACCACATAAACATGATAAGAGCTGCCAATGTTTATGCCCTGTTTGGCCCTGCTTGGTTGGTTTACGCACTGCTAAGCTCCGCTAGCACTCCGGTACTGTCTGTTTTTGCATGTCTGATCTCAGCTGCACCAGTTTACTTGGTGCTAAGCAATGTGGCACTTTTTTGAATGTTGCTCAATGACATGTAAGGGCAGGAAAACAGCCTATATTAAGCCCAATAGACAGGAATACAGTAGAATCTGTTGGAGTTCTGTTTCTAAAGGGTACTATGGCTGGTGTTGGTAAAGGTGCATGCTTTGGGGCACAGCGCTGAGGCCTTCTAGAGTCCAGGGTCATGATTGGACTCCTAGTAAAAATATATGAAGATCAGCTGCTGCAGGCAGGTTTCCATGGCTCAGACTGCGAGGTGGAGACCTGGGATCAGCTGGCAAGGGAACTCACCAGTACTAATGGTATCCCCCACACAGGTGAACAGTGTTGTCACCACCATGATGACATGAGATGGAGAAAGGGGGATCTCTTGGACACCTGGGTCTAAGAAACTGGGGCAGGGAATGCCCCTCAAGTATGTAAGTAATTTAACCTCTGCTTCACCAATATCTAATCTGAATATCTGCAAAACTGGTATGCATAATTGTGTGCTTCTCTCCCAACAGCTGCAGAGGAGAGGGCTTGCAATGTTGAGTTGCATGACAAATGCCTGGCCAGATTGTCCTGTGAGTGTGGTGAGTACAGATGTATTATGTTAACTGTAGTGAAATAAGCAAGAAAAGGTAAAGCATTGATTGCATGACAGTATATTCAATAAAGTCTGTAGTGCAATAAATGTGGAATTAGAGCTGTATTGCAAGCAATGAATAATGCCAACTGTTGCACAATAAAAACACAAAACAATACCAGGTACTGCATTAAAGTATATACAATAAAGTGTGTAGTAAAATAATTGTGGAATAAGAGCTGTTTTGAAATAAATGAATATTGCTAACTGTTGCACAATAAAAACACAAAACAATACCAATAACTGCATTAAAGTATATGCAATAAAGTGTGTAGTGCAATAATGGTGTTCTTAGAGCTGATTTGAAAGAAATGAATAATGTCAATTGTTGTGCAAAAAAAAAAAACCCACAAAACAATACCAGGAACTGCATTAAGGTATATATAATAAAGTCTGTAGTGCAACAATTGTGGAATAACAGCTGTTTTGAAATATATAAATACCACTGTTGCACAATAAAAACATGAAATAATACCAAGAACTGCATTAAAGTATATGCAATAAAGTGTGTAGTGCAATAATTGTGGTATTAGAGCTGTTGTGAAAAAAATAAATAATGTCAACTGTTGTACAATAGAAACACAAAACAAAACCAGGAAATGCATTAAAGTGTATACAAGAAAGTCTGCAGTGCAATATTTATGGAATTAGAGCTGTTTTGAAAGAAAGAAATAATGCCAACTGTTCTGCAAGAAAACATGAATCCATATCAATAACACCATAGAAAATGGAGTACATCAGGATTGTCTTGCTGTAACCTCTACAGTAGAGCTGCATGTATTCAGGCTGTAATGTAAGGTGCTGCTGTCAAGTATATCAGTGTAATAGCTGTATAATGCAAATCTAATGGCTGGTACTTATATTGTTTAACACATATAGTACCATTCAAAGCTGTCTCTAGGCCAATATTGTTCGCATAATGCTCTCTCATCCACATCCATCAGGTAAGCAAGGTATATGGGAGAGGTAGCCCACTCCATAATCTGATATTGTTTGTTGCCTTCACAGATATTTCAACCCATTGAGAATAAAGTGTGTACTCAAGCATTCTTAAGACTTAGACCTATTATCTGTGTTTTTCTTTTATGTCATGCATGTGTGTTCTACTGTCACTGCAGTCTAACATAACACTGTAGTAGTACTGCCAGGTCATATTTTTTTCCAGGTAAGTTCTAGGCAGATATCAGTCAATTATCAACCAGCAGTAATTCAGTAGCTCAGTTTGTTAAATGCTGTCTATATAGTACATTTTGCCACAAACAGACCAGAGTTCAAATCCAGTGATAGGTAGCACTAAATGTTACAGTAGCAGTCATATAATGCTCACATAGTCTCTCTCCACAGGAACTACAGGTAAATGGGTGAGGTAACCCATATTATGAGTAAAGAATTGTATGTTTAGAGTTCCCAGACTGTTAAAATCATTATCAAGAATGTGAAAACTCAACAATGTGCAGTCAGAAATAATATGTGTAATCCTGGTATGGCTGTATGTCTGGAGTGTTGTTAAAAGTTTCTGCGGTTGCAGTCACTGCTATTGGGTTCTATTCTCATGCCTGCCACCCAAGGCATGACTGCTGCATAGTGTCTGTACTATACACATACATGTCTCTCAAGTGCCACAATTTCATGTTATGTAATTAATAGTGCATAATCCACCTGTTACAGGAATACCATGACAATGAGTACCTAGATTGCACAGTATCACTATCTCAGCCCACAGAACATCTTGGTAGTTATATAGGTCCTCCTGATATGCAAGTTTACTGTGTAGATGTGTACCCAAAGTTGTTACCATTTGGCCTATAGTGTCCCATGCATTTAGCTAGAGAGGTATGTACTTATTACATCAGCTACAAGAGACTTGTACTCACTGTAAATGTAAAGAAAATACAGACCAGTAGATTAGATAGCAGTATTGTTGTCAAGGAAGTAAGCATCTCTGTTACTAATGGACTGCTTTTCCCTCCCCCCACCTCTTATCTTCATTTATTACTGTTATTCATTGGTTATGGTTTACTATTAACACATATTGTTAGAGTAACTGTTTTGTGGGGCATGTGTTATTGTGATGTATTATACTGGATGCATATTAACATATCTGGTTAAATTACCTATTTTGTTGGTCTAATGTGTAACTGTTACTGGCATGCTGTTATACTATCTGTTCTATTATTGATTGTCGTGTTTCACATAATTTGCATTTATATGTAATTGCATTATTTCCAATGTTCTGCCATGCTGTTATTACTAACAATGTTTTGTTAATAACTAACCTATAGTTCCTGCTATACCTCCATTACCACAGCATGTCGAGGTAGGCTGGTTTGCAGTGATCCACCTACCTTGTCTCAACTGGCCAGGGCACTAGGTCCTAGCATGTCTGGGACCCAGGCCAGTAGAGCCCCTCCACTGCCCTTGCACCATCTGTGGTGTCAGGTGGAACCACCTCAGGGGACAGGGTCTGGCCTCCTCTTCCTGGGACTGGTAGCAGAGGGGCTGCAGTCACCCAGGATCAACTGCTGGTTATGGTGTGCAGGATTGCTCATCAGTGCCTGCCTGCACCAGAGAGTATGCTGTCCAACCTTGTGGGGCAGGCTTGACCTGGTGCCAGGCCGCCTGTGCAGCCACCCTCAGGACAGTGAAGGAACAGTGTCAATTGTCCCATGGGTGGGGACATGAGTCATGCTGCTGCCATCTGGAGGCATACATGACTTGGTTCCACAACACATTCCCCATCCAAGGTGTTTACCCCCATCATGTGTCACACACTCCCTCTGTCTGCTGTCTTGTCTGACTTGTCTGTCTGCAAATGCATCCTCTCCTACCCAACTTACCTCCCCACATGTACCTATGTCCTTTCCCCTATATTCCACTCTTACCTTAAAAAAAAAAGAAATGGGCACCTGTCCCCCCAAAAAATATCACTATACCTAGCTCTCCATGTCACACACATGTCCACTGGACACCACTAATCTGGTCTAATTAGCTTTACAATGCAGTTTTGTTGTCCTCACCCCCCTCTCTCCTCTCCCTGGGGCTTAAGAGTTCAAATTAATTTACAAAATCTGTCAAATTGCACAGCTGTTGCTGTACACGATATGGATAGCTATGGGTCTTTCCTACACATCCCTAACTGCCTTTCACTATGTTTTCCCCTGCTTGCCCCCATTTCACCACTTTTTATCACCCCCTTTTTTTCTTTATATTTTTTAGCGTGGATGTGCACGTAGGTAAGCAAGCAAAGTGTCACTTGCTGCACCATTTTGTTTAGCTATGCTTAAATTGGCTTTAATGATTAAATGTGTTTATTACATTGTCTGACACACATGTACAAAATGAACACCTCTGCCAAATTTCAAACTCAGGACCAGCTCACCTACAGCCCACTGCATAAACCCACCAGGCCAAACAGATATGATGTAAACCAGGTGTTTCCAGCAAAACATACTGTTTGACATTTACAGTCATTAGGCAGGTAACTGAAATAAAAGCTAATGGGTAAAATGCGAGTGTACCTTGGACTCTGGTGCAATAATACACCAGTAGACAGCCAAAGACATAATAATGGCTGTAAGGGAGGCCTGTGATAGCAGGCATACATGTGCCCTTTTACCAGCAACTTCTAGGAAGACACTTGCTAAGGCAGCAATGGCAAAGTTCATGTACAACTGGGAACCTACTGCAGAAATACAGCCATATAAAGCCATGCACATACTGATGGATGTAGAATTTTTTTCTACAGCCTGTGTATGTGCACATATATCATATATAGAGATGTGTTTGCAGTGACTAAGTAGTGCAGTCAGAGACCTTGGGTGCAGTACATTTTGTCACACGCAATCCTGGGTTCAAATCCAATTTTCTCTAGCAGGCCAATTACATTATTGTGAAGACAGCAAGTAATGGCTGAGTTAAGTAATCCTAATCCACACAGGTTACTGCTAGTTAATGAACTGCTACCCAATTTTGCAAGTCAGAGGCCTGCAGGTAGTGACACTCTACACATATTTGTATAGCCTAACTATATGTAGCCTACAACTCTGTTGTTGGCATTGTTGCATAACAGACATACCTTAATCTGCCTCAATTGGACTGTACAGGATACCCTTTCCCTGGCTCTGCAGTAATGACAGCACTGCCACAGCTGCCACAGTTATGCATATAGATTGCTGTCCTCAAATGTGTCCACATTCTACCCTATGTGTGCTAGGCTGCAGCAGCAGCTGCAGCTTGTAGCATACACAGATGTATGTAAAGGAAGTTGCTACAGGCCTATCATACCCCCCCCCCAGAACAGGGGATCCACACAGCCATATGTAATGATGGGGGGGGGCTAAGGCCCACAAATAGGGATATGTGTAATGGTGTGCCTCTAAAAAGACAGTAGGTTGAAAGATTAACAGCTATTGCATTAGCATGCATATTCTGATGGGTATGAAGTCTGACACTCAAATGTGTCTCTTTCCTTACTGACCTCAACCCACAATGTTTGCCAGAGAACTCCCAGATGACAACTATGTCAAGAGACACTGAACACATATATGAGGTGAAACTGTGGACCTACACAATAAATATATATAGTTGACAGTTATGGTACCTCCCCTCTGCAATGCTGTACTCTCCACACCTCAGTGATGTCCATCTTAACAACTATGAAAGGGCCCAGGTCTACATGAAGGCCTTATATATTGCACTGTGGTGGCATGTCATTGGCCAGTGATAGTGCAAATCAGCTGTTTTGGCTGCAATTAGTAAATCTCAGCCACAGATTGGTGCAGAGGAAATTACCTGCTAATAAGCAGTACCTTAAAAAGACAAGCAGCTGCTTATGGGGAACAGCTCTGTATGAGACTTCAAAGTTCAAAAAAGGAGTACTGCACTCCAACAGGTATGTAATAGATTTCTCCATATAACAGGATGTGGGTGAGAGGATGGAGGTAGGGGGAATAGACATTACACTAGTAATCCTGTCTTAGATCTATGGTAATGACATGTCAGTGATACTCTTCTGTCCTACACCTTCAGGCATGCCTTTCAACTGTCCCTCATTTTTAATCACATTTCATCTATGTTCCTGTCAATTGGTTGGCTGTTGTAGGAAAGGTAGTGCATTACACATAATTCATAGTGACAATGTGTAGGGGTGTACACTCTTGTAACATCAAATGATGTACTGTAATTCAGCTCCCTTATTCAGTCACTGTCTCAAATACATAGTTCTAACATTGTAAAAGTGTCCCTAAATGTCTCTGATGTACTCTGGCTAAGTCCCTGTGTCTGTTGACATATGTTCCTGTTTGGTTGACTGCTATGCCTAACATACCTGTCAACCTCTTACAGCTTGAAATTAGGGCAAAGCCATAATTTATGGGGTGGCAAAGGCCCAAACTCAGTGAGAGATCTACAGTGAGATCTACAAATTTGTATGAAAATGACCAAAACTATGAGGCAAACATCCTGACAGTCTGTTAACATCTGTATAGTTGACAGATATGATGCCTACAGGGAACAAATACTACAGCAGTTTCAGATTGCTTTCTGTCATTGTGGCACACTGGTTTTGCTGGACTGTCCCTATACAGTTGTAATAGCACACTGTTAATTGTCTGGTAGTGGCCATATGACATAGTAGTGAGAGTCTGCCTGTAGGGTACACACTGCTGGGTGTTGGAACATACAGCAGAATCTGTCACAGCATGCAGGGACATGCCAGAGTATTGCTACTATCTGGGTGGTACCCACACACGTAGAGTGTTGCCAGAATGTGGAGTATGATGTGCAGACCATTATAGGTGTTCTGGATCTGTACATACTGGATGTCCATGTATCTGATTCTGTAATGTCTTTCCCTTATATTGTCTGTCAGAAATCATGTACCACTGAAGACATGCCCCTTGTCAGAGGCAGAGAATGACATGATACTTGATGGACTCAGACAGCACCATCGGATCTTGTTATCTAGGGGGAGGCATAATCAGAAGCAGTGGGCAGCATCATGGGCAGACCTTGTGTGGGATGTCAGGCTGGCTGACAGGACAAAACCTATGAACAGGTCCAATACCAGGCCACAGACATGCTGAATGCTGCACAATGAAGGGCAGCTGATGTTGCCAGGGATCGTGCCACCACTGTTGGAGGGCTTGCAACAGAACATCCACTCAGAGCTACAGAGGAATTCCTGGTGAACCTAGGAACACACAACAGCTCCCAGGCATCCATCACAACATACATCATAGAGGTGGGTGCCACAGTGTCCACAGCAGAGGAGCATTCAGGTAAATGTACTGTGTTCAGTGTAATACTGTATCAGTCATTGTGGCAGGCTGTACCTACTTGTACATGGTTGTTAGGTCTATCTGCATTGGGAGGAGTTAGAGTTTATGCACACATACTCAGAATGTCAGCAATACAGTCAGTATCACAGTAGCCACTGTACAAATTACCTTGTAGTGCTGCAATATTTGGCTGTGCTGACAATACCTTTCGCTCACCTTTTCATAGGTCCATCAGGAGTGGTCCAAGTCCGTGGTCCTATACCTGGTAAGTGTTATACAGTTTTTTACAGATCATATATACCCTATGAAAGTTAAGGGTTGCCATGTTGCTCTATGTACAAATATCGTGTTTAGCCAGTGCAGAATATTTGTATTTTCCATTCTGGAACAGATAACTGGATTGGATAGTCACAGGTGTGTATTTGAACGACCATCAATACATCTGCACTTATAGTTATGAGTGGCTAGACAGCCTGATATACATGAGACAATTACTCCAAGATGCCTGTTCAAACACAAAAAGGGAGATGCCACATACCAGAGGCAGTGACACTAGTACTGGCATATCATTCTCAAGACAGGTGTAGTGGGCTTTATGTTTAAGTCTATCACATATAGTGTCATATTTTATACCTCACAGGCAGATTGTACTGTCACCTTTACCTGGATGTGTCTGACTTACTTGTTATAAAAGGCTTGACTTGTCTCTGTATGTTGGTGTGAGGTTGTCTGTTGTGCATGGGAGTGGAGATGAGACGATGCATGACTGGTAATGCAGTTGTGGATCCTCAATTGTATGAGTCTTTGTGGATTACCATACATAGAAGTGCAGGTAGTAATATACTGCTTTTCTCTTGGTTTTCATAGGTGACTAGGGGGGGGGGGGTTGGAATCTTTCCCCCTCACAACCTGATGTTATTATCTTATCAGACTCTTATGATGATGGTGGCCATACTGAGGCACAAGTGGGGTTGTTGGGAGCTGAATATATCCCAGACATTGACATCCCTCTTCTGCCCTGATTGTCACTGCACACAGTCAGTATGCTCACACATACCCAGTCCCCAGAGGCCACAGATATTGGACAGTCAGAGGGTGGTGACATTGAACAAGACAGTGTGGCAGCTATGGTGTCAGTGAGTGCAGACACTGGTCATAGCCAGACAGCTGGTGAGGTCCCACACAGGCAGATTGACAGGGGTGTTCATAAGAGGACAGCTGTCCATCCACCACCTGTCACAGGTGTCACATCATGGAGGCACAGGCAGATTCTGAATGAAACACCAGATGGACGCTTAGGGTTATGGATGCAGCATAGTCTGACATCCATAACTGCCTTCAGCACATTGGGGACATCCTGGAATGGTTCACTGATTCAGTGGGAAGATGGTGGGCTGAGACAGTGTCTGTCTTCTACCACACATTGTCTGTGCTGAAACATCTGGTTGGAGTTGGGGGTTGGACACATGGACGTGGGGCAACAACATTATCTGCTGAGAGTCCAAATGGCCATACACAGCCATGTCCCTTAGTGGCAGTACCTCCAGTGCTACACAGGGAATTGGGCTGTCCACACCATGACATGGCAGGCCATGGGCACGTGGCCCTGGGTGGTCACGTAGAGGACAGCTCCAGCATTTTGAAGTCACCATCAGGTACTAGCACCACATCTGACCTTGGGCATGGTGGTGCCAGTGCTACTCCTGGCAGAACCAGTCCCCATGTATGTGGCTGGAGATGGTGAACTATCCATCTACCATGTACAGCCCACAGCTGCCCAACATACACATATGTATGGCTAGCACTGGTCTTGACTGTGAATACTCACATACTCAAACATCCCTCTCACATGTAGGTCACCTACAGACACACACAGCACCTCTGCATGACCCATCTAATCCACACCCTCTAGACTCACCCACATGCTGTCAACTGTTTGGCACAGCCTAGGCCTCAGGCATCCCCACAAACACCCTGTGCATGTGATGATTACTGTGCCACATCCCTGCCATCCATACCATTGATGCAGGGCAATGCTACTATGTGTCTGATGCACAGAGTGTCTATATCACTTGGCATGTACATGTGTAATGCAGTATTATTATGCCTTGACACTTGTGGGCCACTACAGGTACTGTATGCTAGCATGTGTCATGACTACACAGCACACTTTGTGTATCTTTGTTGCATGATGTTGGGCTGGTGGTAGTGTTACAGAAAGACAGTTTTGTCATGGACCCGTGCATGTTTCTGTTCCAGGAGTCTGATGGGATACACTATTAACACATAGTGGTAATACAGCAGCATAGGATGGCATGGCAGCACACCAGAAATATGACATTTATTTTATTTATTTATTTTTATTTTATTTTACATTTGTTAACTGGGATGGTCTGACTGAACACAGGTCCATTTTCAGTGGACGCCCGGGGAGAAAAGCTCCATAATAAGTGAAATTTTACACAATATGTTAAAATACAGTATACGGAGAATTTTCAAACAATATGTTAAAATACAGTACACAGCAGGAGACATAAGACCTGTATATACAGGAAAGAATAGTTACACATGGTTAAGAACAGAATAAGTATACAAATTCAAACAGCATTAGGAGAAGATCTAGACTGTAATATATATCACAGTGGGTATATTAGGAAGTGAGGTATATAAGTGGAATAATTTGAGGACTTATTTAATACAGCGGCATAGCTATTTATTCTTTAAGTGTGTTCTAAGTGAGTTTTTAAAGTGAGAAGAGGTAGGGGCAGAAATCAGAGCAGGAGGGAGATTATTCCAGGTTCTAGCTATGCAGTGGGAGAACAGTGCTTTTGCTGCAGTATTGTTAGCCCTAGAGATACAGAGGAGGGGTTTGTCGGACGATCAGAGAGGACGATTTGTATTATAGTGGGTGAGAAGTTGGCCTACCGCAGGGTTTTTTTTCTGGATGTGTTACCACAATGTAGGCAATGACTAATTGGTGATAGGTTAGTAGCTGGGAAAGTTCCAGCCATTGTAGTTCCCTTAGAACCTGGCAATGGTGGGTTCTAAAGGTGGAGTTGTTTGCAAACTTGGCGATTTTATTATAACATGATTTGAGTCTGGCAAGGTCAAGTTTTCTAAGCTGGGTAAGAATTGGAGCAGCATACATTAGGGTAGACAAGAAGTGAGTTTGTGCAGGGGTAATCCATGCTTGTTTTGAGAGGGATTTCCTGTGCCTATATAGTGTTCCCATTTTTTATGGACTTTTTTGATAGTTTGTGAAATGTGGACTTTGAAGTGTAGATTTTTATCAATTTTGACACCTAGGAGTTTGGTATGGTCAGAGGGGGAGATAATAGTGCTATTTCTGGAGGAAATAGTGTAGGATAGAGGGGTGGAAATGGTTTTGTTTGGGTGAAAAGTAGTAATTTGGTTTTATTAGGGTTTAGGATAAGTTGGATCTGAGTGATCCAACTTTCCACAGAGCTAAAGGATTCCTGGGTGAGTTGTTATAGGGTGGTAAGTGATGGAGCTGAACAGATAAGAGTTGAATCATCAGCGTATTGTATAAGTGAAGCATGCTGTGTGGTGGCATGGAGATTATTGGTAAATATGGAGAAAAGAAGTGGGCCTAATATGGAGACTTGTGGTACACCTGTGGTAGTTGGGATTAAGGAGGATAGTACACTTTGCCATTGAATAGATTGTTGCCTATTTGACAGATAGCTTTTAAACCAGGCTACAGCAAAAGGGGCAAAGGATAGGGATGTCAGGGTGTCTAGTAGTAAGGAATGTGAAACCATGTCAAATGCTTTGGAGAGGTCTAGAAATATTGCAGATACAAAGTTAATATTATTTCTATGTTGGTTGATCAGATTGGTGAATGAGAGTAGAGTTGTGGTTATGCTATGGTTTTTTCAGAAGCCATGCTGTGTGGGGGAGAGGAGATGGTGTGAGTTTAGGAATTGTGTTACCTGAGAATGTATACATTTCTTTAGTATTTTAGATAAGGGAGGTAGAATGGCAATGGGGTGATAATTTGAGTATTTGTAAGAGTTTACGCCTTTATGTAGTGGAATAATATACGATGCCTTCCATAGCTGTGGGACATATGCTTCTTGTATGGAGCGATTGATAAGAATAGAAATAGGGTAGGATAATGATTCAGCAGCTATTTTTAGGAAGATGGCTGGTAGATTGTCAGTGGCAAGGGTGGTAGGTTTCAGTTTTAGGAAGTGTTTTTTAATTGATGAGGTGGGAACGGGTGAGAGCGGAAATGATGAAATGTTGTCTGGGCATTTGTTTGGGTTATATGTAGGGCTGCTTTTTGGATAGTTGGGAGGATAGTGTTAATATGGATTCTGTGAAGTGGTGATTGAATTGGGAGGCAATGTGCTTGTTGTCATTCTGGGAGTTAGGAGTGGGAGTGGTAGTTTTGCCTAGTTTTAGGAGAGAGTTAATGGCATGCCAAAACTTTTGGGGATCTTTTGAATAATTGTTCTGGATATTGAGGAAGTAATTTTGTCTATCGAGTTTAGTTTGTCTCTTGGCCTGATTTTTACATTGCAAGTAACTTTCTTTGGCTAGGCTAGTATTGTATTTCTTCCAAATTCTCCAAGCCTTATCCCTTGACTTTAGAAGGGCTCTAGTTTCCCTAGTTAGCCATGGTGCATAGTTTAACTTGGCTCTTATTTTCCTAATTGGTGCGAGTCTATCAAAGACATTGATGAGAATATTGTTGAAGTAGTCAATGGCTTGGTCTAGAGTTAGGGTTTGTAGTGGTTTCCAATTATTATGTTTTAGAATATGGTGATAGCTATGGTGAGAACTGAATTCACTAAATGATAGCTATTTAAGTTTCAGTCTTCCTTTCTTTCATAAAATAGATGGTTTGGCATAGTGGTATGTTGCTCTGGCTGTTTTGCACAGGGTCCTGGGTTCAATACTTGGCAGTGAAATGTATTGTGGTAACACGGCATTTTATTCTACCAATGTTCCGACATTATACAAGCAACATTTAAAATGTGTCCCTGGTTTTTGGGCTTTTGTCCCCCCCCCAAATAAATTTTGGCTTTGTCCAGATTTCTTGTGCTGCAAAGTTCAGAGATACAGCTGAGTGTCGAGTAGATTTTACAAGGAGCTGAGAGCTGCAGGGGAACAAAAGTTTAGTGCTGCTTATGCTGAATCTGCTTACATTGCAAATAACACAACAGGTAGTGTACTTGCTTTTGATGCAGAAGGCTGTGGATTCTACTCCCACAGTAGGTAGATCCATTGCTGATACTTTACTCTGTTGTAAAGGGGATGGATGCTGCAGTCCTCTTTGCCATCCATTCCCTATTGCGATATTACTAGCATTATAATTTTTTTAATGCAACATAAGCAATTTCTTCCTCAAGGGCAACAGGCACTTTATTTGTAGATGAAACAATGACATATAAAATTATTTGTTAGCAGTAACCTCTTCATTAGTTAACAGATTTCTTTAATGTGGAATTATTTAGATGACTTACTTCTTCAGAGATTGTGCATATTTACTGATACTAGTAGACTGTTGAAGTTTGAGTAGACTTTTATGAAGGAAATGTTCTGAATTGGGCAGTTTTGTCATTATTGGTGCTTGCATTTTGTTTCATTATTTACTGGAAAAATGTTCAAAACAATATATTTAAAATGCCCTCTAACAACTGTACTGTATTGTACAAGGAATATAATGTAATACAGTCAGGAAGGTGTATTAAAGAGCATGTGTATGTTTCATGTTCAAGGGGTCTATGATTTGAAAACAGCCCAAAATTAATCTTTATCTGCCACTGGCAAAATGTATTTTCTTTGAATGTGGGTTTCAATGCTGTTTCAATGTATGTGAGTTTCAAGGGCAGGGAAGTTTTAATGCTAAGTCTACTTTCATTGTGAGACTGCATTGCTATGTTTAGCAGATATCTATTAGGGTTTATGCTGTAAAATATAAAATAAAACTTTCAAATGAAATCCATATCATCGTAGAAGTAAAGCAGTATGCACATTACAGTGTTTATGGCAAATGGGGCGAAATAACCAAGGAATGGGACATTGGAATGGGGGGACGCTCCATTCGACCATGATTTTGTGAGGGGGGAGGGCAGCAAACTCAGACAGCCCTGGCTGAACTATACCTCTCAACTGTCCAGAATTTTGCAGAATTAATAGATTTTTGCTTCTTATTTTTGGTTTGTTCCTTATAAAATTTGTGGTTTTCGGCCAAATCATTTAGGAATGAAGTCACTAAATAATGACAGACATTGAGTTTCAGACATCATAACCTTCAGAAAAATGCATGCTAAAGCAAGACCTGTTATTCTATCAACTGTCTTAAGTTTATACAAGAGCAATTTTTAGTACTGTTTGCATGTTCCCCCAATATATTTGGCCTTGTCCAGATTTCCTGCATTAAGAGGTTGAGAGGTACATGCAAATAAATCGCTTTATAGAATTAGGAATATCCAAACCTCTCAACTGTCCCCAATTTTGGCTTAAAATGTTGCTCTCCCCCTAATAATCCCTCTGCAAAATGACAATTTTGGAAGAAAACGTGGAGGGTTTACAATTATAAATAACTTTAATGATCAGAGTTATAGATTACTTTTATTTCAGAAATGCATGTAGATGATCTTATTTTGTCAGCTGCTCAAGTTAACAGTACTAATTTTAAAAAGGCGTCCCTTCTTTGACAGGTTCCCAGCTGTATTGTGTGGCAATTTTATATTTTTGCATAACATTTTTGGTCTGTTTTTCATAAAATTGTGGTTTTCTGCCAAATTAGTAGCAAATCATTAAAGACTGAAGTTAGAAAATAATGGCAGACATTCGAGTTTCGGATTTCATACCTTCAAAAATTCATACTAATGCAAGACCTACTACTATTCTATTATCTTTCTAAGTTTATAAGAGCAATATTTAAACATTGTCTTTAATTTTGGGCTTGTGTCCTACTTCTATGTATGGCTTTGTCCAGATTTCTTGCTCTGAGGTTGAGAGGTGTCAGAGCCATCACTGTCAGCCAGAGACATTTCAAACTGTGACCTACTTGCTGCATCCCACTCCCCATTGTAGTGGCTCTGGATGTGTCCAAGCAAGGCAAGGAGCAGTTATGCAGTGTAAGTGTGCAGAGTATTCCCCCATCCAAGGTAGACCACAAGTACGACCGTGGCTCTTCATCTGTCCTTGATTTTGCAGAATGTTCTGGTTTTCTGTCATATTTTTATACTGTTGATTTATGCTTCTTATTATTCAGAAAATGCATGCTGTTGCAGTGCCCTGTTGCTCTGTATTAAAGTAGCAATGCTGTATTGACCATCAGGCAAGCTTGTCAGAGATTGTAAGATGCAATTAAGCCTTAATATGCATACTGTTAAAGAATTTCCAACATTGAAAGCCTTTTCATTGTTGCCATGCAGAGAATATTTACATAACTAGATAACGTATAAGCCTTAGGTACTGAAATGCATATGACAGTATTTGAAACAAAGGACAGGATTACAGTATTTTCAGAAGCTCATTACATTTGTTGGAGACTTGCAGTTATCTTTGCAGGCTTTACCTGTAAACTAAACAGAATGCCAATCTATCATGTTTGGTCCATAACTTGTGCAGTAATCCTTTAAGCAATTTATCTTGAGCTTGTTTCTTGTTCGCTGTTCATGTTTTACTTTGATCATGTGTTCCCCATGAAACAAGTAGATAGTTGTTGTCAGGCAGCAGGTCTTTTTTGGAAAAGAAACATTTTTACAAGTGGGGATATCATAGAGATTGCTACTTTCAGCATGTTAATTTTATAAAGATTAATATAAATTATAATTAGAACTGCAGTGCAAGGAGAAGTAGTTTGAGCTGAGTGCTGCTTGTTTTTTTTTATACTTGATTTTGACTGGCATTCCAGTAATGTATTTAAAAAGCAATTTCTTTTTTCATGCCTCACAACCTTTGTGTTTCCATCTAGATATTAAGTAAGTTGTCATGTAGCCAATGCATTGAAATTTTTTTTCTTCTACAGTTCATTTTGTCTTGATTGGACTCTTGTAATGCCTGTTTGGCACCCAGGGTAGCGTATTTAATTAAAGTTCCAGTTGTTGTGGTTTTGAGCATAGCTGTACCCCTTTCTAGTTGGCCACACCCCTTCCAATTGGCCCCACCCATTCAGCTGTCTCCTACAGCCCCCCTTTAATTTGAAGTCACCAGCCGCCACTGGTCTTAGTGGCTTTGAGGTTCAAGTATTGGTGTGAGTGTGAATGCATGGCAAGTAGATACTATGTACCTTTTTAAGGTAGAAATTTGATAGGGGTGTATATGAGAGGTCGTTGATTGGAAGAGGGTGTGGTCAGGTGATCTGGGGTTAGAATAAATGTAGAGGTAGTGGGGCAGGTGGGAAATGGGGACAGGGTAGGGGAGCAGAGTGAGACGAGCATAGTGAGGCTGGTCAGGACAGAATAGTAAAAGCAAGATACCTCTGTAATTAAGCATCAGCAAGATATGGTAGTATATGTGCATGGCACCCTTGATGCATATGTATAGAACAGTCTATCAGGGAAAATGGTGCAGTCAGTGTATTCATGCATTCATAGTTTGTGATGCGGTCTGCTATCCTGGCCACATGTCACCTGGGTTATCTGAGCTTACAAATCTAGAAGGTGTGGAGATGGAGTTGACACATCCACAAATATCCTGTGTCTGTGTTAGACAGGTGGTGGACATCAGTTATCATAATGTATAGGAGGGCAATTTAGGGCCAGCAGCTAGACACAGGGCCAAAAAGTGCATAACCATTGCACAGGGATAGCTTATAAGGCTATGTTTGCAAGGCTGCACAGGGATATATTTACACACACACACACATACAGTTGGCTGATATGAGATTAGATCCCCCACATATCTATTATTAGACACGACATCTTGCAGTACTTGTCACATGTGCCATAGAGTTTATATGACATTATTGTGTTAGCCAGCACTCTTAAGGTGGGTGACATCAGCAGGCCTTGTAGGGAGGGGAAATGTAGAGGCCAGCAGCTAGTCACAGGGCCATAAAAGAGATAACCATTCCACACAGATAGCCCATGCAACACACACACACGCACACACACACACACTTGGATGATGTGAGATTAAAACCCCTACCTATCTATTATTAGACACTATGGCTCACAGTACTTATCACATGCACCATAGAGTTTATTTGATATTAGAATATCATTCAGTCCTCTTAAGGTGGATGACATTAGCTAGCCTTGTAGAGAGGAACCATGTAGAGGCCAGCAGCTAGTCACAGGGCCATAAAATGTATAGCCATTGCACAGGGATAGCCCAGATGGGCTGTCCCTACAGAGCTGGTTGATGTAAGATTAGAACTCCTACATATCTACTATTACACACTACAGCTTGCAGTATTTATCACATGCGCCATGGAGTATATCTGTTGCATATGTTATTGCAGGCACAGTACTTGTGGAGTACGTGAGGTAGCTTTGCATTAGACAGCATGTGTGGCCTGCAGAGTGATATTGCTTGGTACAGTTATTGTATCGAATGCCCTATGAGTGGGCTACCTGTCACTATCCCTGCTATGTTTGTACAGTTAGCAGTGTGGCCTTATGTTGCTGGTTGCAGTTAGATAGGCACACATGTGGCCAGGAACAAGATGGCCTGCCCACAGCATGTGGTGAACCATTGTACAGTACAACACCTGCTCACCTGTGTCTTTCTACAAGGTGACATTCCACAGGCACAGGGGTCTGTGGGTGAGTGGATTATGTACTGTCGCAGCCTTGGTTTAGTTCCTTTTGGGCAACTGTTTTGATGTGTGAGTCCAGATAACCTCAGCATTCCAAGGGTATTTGGAGGAACCCATACATCCCCCACAGTTTATATATATATATATATATATATATATATATATATATATATATATATATATATATATATATATATATATATATATATGTGTGTGTGTGTGTGTGTGTGCATGTGTGTATAACAGGGATGTCTCTATAAATGTTGCTGTCTGTCTACATTATGTATAGGACGTCTGTTGATATATGTCGCAATTCTATGTATCATTGTGCTATATATAGTTATATATATATCAGAATTACATGTATATTAGCAAAACAAAAAAGTAACTGGAACCATGAGCAGGGCCAAACAGTAGTTAATTCAAAAAATTCAAAGTCCAAAACTTACTTGAATCCCATGCTCTGCTGGCACGGACAGTTGTGTGACTGTCGTGTTACCCCACTGTTTGCCATCTCACTAGCATAATGTAGTGGACTTGTCAGCCATGTGGACTAGCATATTATGGAGCACATACCATTGGACAGAGTAGCTGTTGTCTCAACTGGCTGTTAGATCTTACCAAGTAGCCCAGTAGCCCACTATATTCCCTTACATACATGTGGCAGGTCCATACATATGCTACCATATGCTAGTACCCCTTACAGGTGGTGATTAGGTGTGTGACTTACCTTGCAAATGCAGCAATTGGCAGAGCTGTAGTTCTGGGCTGACTCTTTCTGATGCATGTAGTACATAGCCAATACATGGTTAGGTACAGGTTGTGTAGGTTGGCTGGCATCATTTTTACTAATATGTATGTGAGTCAGTATAAGGTGTCAGTCCCTAGGGCCTTAGGTTGTCAGTGCATGTTTTATGTGTTGTCTGTTGGTCAAGGCCAGGGCATACTGGGCATGCCTATGTCTACCTACAGGGACAACCTAAGGGATTTCCTCCTCGGAGTCCCCCTTTGACTGTGGCTGTGGTGACCTAGGCACTGGTGGGGGGCTTTCTGCAGGATCATATTGTGTAGCATAGCACATACTATGAACATGTGTACACATGTGGCTGCAGGGCTCCACCAGATATACCAAGGCACCAGAACTGTGACTTCAGGAGCCAAAACAAATGCACTATGATGTTCCTAGTTTGTGCGTGCCCCTCATTTTGGCATTCTTTGATGGGTGGGTCTGCATTTCTGATGGATGTCATCATCCATGGTTCCAGTGCATAGCCAGCATCCCCCAGTAAATGGCCATGTGGGATGTCCCCCCTAGCCAACATCTGGTACAGCTGTGATGCATGCCAGATATGGGAGTCATGATAACTGCAAGGGCTGCCAGCACACACATTCATGATAATGCCCTGGGCATTGCACATGACCTTGCAGTAGATGGAGTGATATCCCTTGCAGTTAACATAAGAGTCTATCCTCCTCAGCAGGTGGTGCTTTAATGTGGGCATGAGTGCAGACTATGGCACCCAGTACCTCAGGGTAGTGTGCTACATGATAGAAGTGTTGCATACTGCCGGTCCTCACCTCAGGGGTGAGGGGAAAATAAATCTGCTTATTGGCATGTGGTAGCATGGCATTCAGGAATTTGTGGTGCACCCTGGATGCTGATGCCTGTGAGACCCCCATCATATCCCCGGTTGGTCTTTGGAATGCACCCATAGCTGGTATCCTAAGAGCTACATATACCTTTGTTTCTACTGCAATGGGTCTACTCCGTTGGCTCTGGGTCTGAGTTGGGGTCAGCAGAGCTCGGTGAGTTCTTGCAGTATGTCCTTGATCACCCTATAATGCTCTACAATCTCCAGCTCATGTAGCTCCTGGTAGGTTACCCTGGGCCTGAACACTCTTCTCCTTCTCAGTCAAGGCCTATAGTAAGGAGCAGTAGCAGCAGCATTGACCTCAGCATCTAGCATATACATATGTAGCAGACCTGCAGCAGCCCCTAGCATTCCTTCAGTTAAAAATCCCAAGTCTGTACTCCACCGGAGCAGAGTATGGGGTTGAAATCAGACTGTAGGGTGTATTCAACAATTATAGTGCTCTGCTGTAGGTAGAGCTTGTGTGGTTGGCTACCTATGATGCATTCCACCTGCCAAGTGCATCATCAAGGAGTGTTAATGGCCCTAGTTCAAGTAAAACAGGGATCATCTCTAATTAAGATATCATTGCCTTTCTCAGCCAATTTTTTTTTTGCAACAGCTTTCCTCACTGAGCACTGAAGTGTGCCATGCAAACATGTGCTGCAAAGGTAAACAGTGCTCAGTACTCAGTGTACATTTCCCCATGAAATGTCATGCTCAGCACGATGGCACGCCATGCAAACATGCTCAAACCCAATGAAACACATGCCCTGAAGCTAAACAAAGGTTAACAGACACTGTACACAATCCCCTTTTAAGTCCAATGACGGGCCACACAAACAGGTGCTGCTGAACTCCGATGAGCTTGCAAGTCTTCAAATACCCCCCCCCCCATGTTGATGTCAGCTACCTCTTCTCTGGGCACCAACATGGTTCTCTGCCTACGTGGATGGGATCTGAGGACACGGATATCCATTTGTGCTATTTAGTAATCCCAGCTCATTTGCATAGGGATCTGTGCACACAACCTGGAAGCAACACGGTTCCAGGCTCTGCCTCCTTAGCAACAGAGCCATTCCACCATTGTAGATACTCTACGCAGGGTCCTATAATACATTAATGTCACATGCTAATAACTTTGTTTTTTACACTATTTTTTTCATATCAGCTTGTTTGCACACTGCGCTAACATATCCCAGTTATTAAAAAAACAAAATTATTTTAAATTATTTTTCATACAGTTTTGGACACATGGGGATAGCTTTGCACATATCTGTGTCTGTTATGCTACTTATGTGCATCTGCATGCACTTTTACAGCCCCTGTTGTTCTTTTTACATCCTGTACATGGAATTTGTCTGTGTGCACTACGGACACCAACATGGGGTCTGCAGGACTGCCTATTTGCTTCCCGGATCACTCTACCTCTCTCATTTGTATGCAATTCACCTGCTTATCGGGTGATTTGTGTAGGCTCGCTTGTGTGCGCTGCTCAGCACTGTTTACTGAATCACACACCTGCTTACTTTCATGTAAGCAGTGTGCCACTATGCCTACATGGAAAAATGTCTGTGTAGGCTTTATTAACTTCCCCCTCCATCTTCCAAATATGTAAGTGTGCTTTTGCAACTAGTGGCATTCCTATTATCATTATGCAGTAAGTGAATCTTTCCATATAATATGCATTCTTTTTTTTTTCTAGTCTTTGTCAGAAGTGAGGCAAGCAGGATTTTGTTATATATGTCTACTTTTGAGATACTGCACTTTTTAGATATATTTAAAGTACTCCCAGGTTTGCAATACTGGTTTAATTACATATCTGTGGCTCAATATCTGAGAAATCATATTCTTTCTGCCATCAAGCATCAGAATTTTTACCTGTAACAGAAATCATATCATAGAGACTGCTATTTACAATCAACAGCCTATTCATTTTGTGACTGAATTATCTTTATTAGTTCAAGTCATCACTGATTCAGGGAATGTTTCAAAAGTGTTTTATGAATAACCTGAATTTATTTCTTGGCAGATGCCTCTAGACATCTCTTGTGTATCATTCAGAGGTGATTCCAGAATTGAAATAAACTCTATTCTGTCAAATACACTTGTGTAGTCAGTGGTTGAAATACATGGTCAAAGCGCTTTTTATTCAAAATATGAAACATTCAATAAACCATCAATAAATTCTGAACTGCAAGGTTAAACCTATTCTTATTTAAATATATACTGTTTTCTGTAGAGCTTCCTGGTGTGGTCATTAAAATAGTTAAGATAATAAAAGAGTACAAATAAAGGAGTAGAAATAATTTGCAAATAAATGTTACTTACAGAAGCACAATCCACCTAGACTGATTGCATAGGTTAAAGGATTAAGGCAACATGCAGCTGGTTAGTTTTATAATTTGTCCCTATGTTAAATTATTGAAACTTATATTTTCAAGTTGTATGTTTCTGACCCCAGTCCCTTACCTAAAGCTGTGAACACCATCTGACTTTTAGTTGATATAAAATATGGAACTTATGATAAGATCTGCAGACTATTCTCAATGAATATATTAAGATTTGTAGAGCTTAAGCTTCTTTTTTAATAATGATGATATTATAGGGAAACAAAATCAGTATAAAACACACACATCATTATTAATTATGTAATACTCATCCAAGGAAATGAGCAAACACTATACAGCTGACTCACGCCATCCCAACTTTTTTGAAGTATCTCATTCCATATCTCATTTAGACAGACCATTCAATGTTGATTCAACTCAGCTCCTGCAAAATGGTGCCTCACCACCTAGTCAGGAATCTACCCATTCCTACCTGTTATGGATTTCTCCTCTCCAGTCCCATGCTGGGATGTTGCTTCTGCCTTTGTGCCTTTGAAGGGTGGTGTTCATCTCCCCTGACATCACTTTTCATGAAGATCACAAGGCCACCCACATCCTTACTTTATCTGTCAATCTTGAAAAACATATTTAGGAGACTACACCTTTGTAGGCCCACAGCATCCTTTTACTATACAGCACTCTTTGAATCCTTGTCATATCAATCCTTTCTCTTCTCTTTTCAAAGTTTACATTCCTTTCTTCAAGTGTGTTAAACTGGGAGAGATAGCCCTGAAAAAGACTATACCAAGAAAGAAGCCAATTTGAACAAAGAGCAGTGACAAGTGAATAAACCAGTGGCAGCTTGTGACTTCAAATCAAGGGGCTGCAGGAAGACTCTGCATGGTTAAAACTAACTGGAACAGGGTATGCCTATTCTATAACAAGTCAAGGACTGTTTAACTGTATCAAATATCTTCAGTCAATCACTATCATACATTGAATGCCTCAGAAACCTTTCATTATAGACACTTTATTGGTTGTATACTAAACAGATGTCTAACTACATTTAAATAAAGAAATACTAACACTCATAGAAATGGATTTCTACTTTTTTACTTAAATGCATGCTAGTCATGCAAAGCATGATCAATGACTTTTGAGTATGATAAAACAATAAGTGGAATTAGTCACATTGATGAACGGACTGTATTACTACTCACTCATTATAGACAGTTTATTAAACATCTACACCTTAGATATCTAATTACAATCAGATACTACTATTAATAATAATAATAATAATAATAATAATAATAATAATAATAATAATATTCACAGTAATGCATTTCAGTATGTTTCTCTCAGGCATGCACTAACCTTGCCAAGCCAGACCAATAATTGTTTAGCTGTTACCAAATAACAGCAAAGTTTCACCCTCAGACAGCCTGCATGCCCACTAGTTGCAAACTCTTAATTAACTGTGTACACCTTAATCAATTGAAAGAGTGAATGAATGAATGCACAGGTAATTTTACCGTAATGTATTTCAGCTCAATGCATCCACATATCATCCTGAATGAATGCATAACTTATGGTTACAGTAATCATACAGTGCAGCCTATTACAACCCCCCTGCACATAACACTAAGTCTGTCAGAATAACTCCTATCTCTATCACACATACACATATACACTCACAAAGACAAATTGTATCAAAGCATATATACTAAACTACAGACACACTGCACTAGCTGTGGCACCTCCAAAACAAAATCCAGACATAGTATTAGTTTTCTTTTTTCCTCTTTTGAGTCGTACTTTTTCAGTCACCAATCACCTGAAACAGTCTGAACCATTAGAGAAGGCTTCAGAATGCCTAATGCAATCATCCCAAACAGCTCCACAGAAATATTGTCAATTGTGCTCCCAAAATGCCTGAAAGAGCTGTAATATGGCATAATTACCTTATTACATATGGAAACTTGCACATACAAGCTGGGCTGTTTAAAAAGTAGCTCGGACACGTCAATTGACTTTTTTTTCTATTGAAATTGGCAGTCTGTGCATAAGTGCATGTATGCAGTTTTAAATTGCATACCACAAGCTATCATTGGAAGCAACAGAGGCAGAACCACAAACGGTCATTAGGAAACAATGCAGTGAGGAAAGTAATAGTAAATTGGCAGGGAGGGGAGTTCAATTAGATGTGAACATCAGAGGGTATAAGGGAAAGAGCAGGACAGCAATCTTGTAGGAAAAGTAGTTGAGTGATGGGGAAACTGATCAGATACAGTGTAGAGATGGAAGCAGCCAGCATACATAGTGAAATGGGATGCATGAACTAGGGAGAGGCCTATTTAGAGAGTATTATTGGTGATATATTGCAAGAAGTGAAAGAGATGAGAACCAGTGTGATGACAAGGAATATAGAAGATTGTTTTGGTAATGTTATCAACAGATAATTTAGAGTTTTAGAATGGGAGACTGGAGAGACTATATTATAATGAAACTCAGGGCCAAGATTTACTAATACAGTCACCAAATGTGATAAAAGGAATGCTGTGGTAATGTCACAGGCAAAATGCCTACAGCACAAAATAGCCAGGGCTACAACAGATAGCCAAATTTGACTTTCCTACAGAAGTCAAACAGTCTGGTGCCATCCTAAACGCAAAAAAAAAAAGGGGGGGGGGGTGCCATATGCAGAAAAAGTGCATCAGCGCTATATAACATATTTAGTTTTAATTATTTATATATTTATTCCTGTCCTTCACTACTGGCTGCAGTGTGATCCTTTACAGGACCAGTTATGACCCCCCCCCCATATCAAGATGTTGTGGAGTGCAATCTGAAGAGAAGTACTGAACTTAAGTACTTTAAGAAGAAAAGAGACTTGTTTGTTTGTCTTCAGCAAGAAAGGTAGTTAGGATTCTTGCCAGGCATCCTTCATTCCCAAAGATCTTGGGTTTGCACCCCTGTTGAAATGATTAAAGCAGTGTCATCTGGCACTGTGCAATGCAATCTGGGAGTGGCAGTCCTTTCAGAATTCTGAACAGTAGTAAGCAGAGATCAGTCTCTTGGCTCTAGTTTCATAAACAGTGAGAATTTCCTTCAATTCCCATTCCCATGCATACTTGTCTGAGGTATGTTATCTGAGAGATTTAGGTGTCATGTCTGATGGATATAGTGTTGAGGTCACACTTGCATATGTCCTTGTAGTGCAATTTAGGTTGCCCTCACAGCATATTACAGACTCCAGCTGCCTAAAAAGGAGGCCTTTCAGTATTTGTCCATCTGTCATGTATGAGACATGATCCACCCAGTGCATACACCTTTGCTTCAGGAGGGTGAATATGGGTACGGTGCCTGTCCTCTCAAGCACTGTGCTGTTGGTGATTTTGTTTTGCCATGACATAACAAGTATGTGCCTAAGGCAGTGCAAATGGAATACATTGAGCCAATGCTCCTGTTTTGAGCACAAAGTCCATGTTTCTCTGGCATACTGAAATGTGCTGAAAAGACAGGCTGTGCAAACCTGCACCTTGTTGTGCACAGTGAGCTTATTATTAGCCCATTAAACCTGAACCTTGTTGTGCACAGTGAGCTTATTATTAGCCCATTAAACCTGCACCTTGGTGTGCACAGTGAGCTTATTATTAGCCCATTAAACCTGCACCTTGTTGTGCACAGTGAGCTTATTATTAGCCCATTAAACCTGCACCTTGTTGTGCACAGTGAGCTTATTATTAGCCCATTAAACCTGAACCTTGGTGTGCACAGTGAGCTTATTATTAGCCCATTAAACCTGAACCTTGTTGTGCACAGTGAGCTTATTATTAGCCCATTAAACCTGAACCTTGGTGTGCACAGTGAGCTTATTATTAGCCCATTAAACCTGCACCTTGTTGTGCACAGTGAGCTTATTATTAGCCCATTAAACCTGCACCTTGTTGTGCACAGTGAGCTTATTATTAGCCCATTAAACCTGCACCTTGTTGTGCACAGTGAGCTTATTATTAGCCCATTAAACCTGCACCTTGTTGTGCACAGTGAGCTTATTATTAGCCCATTAAACCTGAACCTTGGTGTGCACAGTGAGCTTATTATTAGCCCATTAAACCTGAACCTTGTTGTGCACAGTGAGCTTATTATTAGCCCATTAAACCTGAACCTTGGTGTGCACAGTGAGCTTATTATTAGCCCAGACTCTCTTTGTCAGCCTGGAAAACATTATAGTGACTTTTCCAATGCGTTTGTTGATCTCACTATCATGTGACAAATTGCTGAACAACCTCTAGCTCATAGTCACTCACCCTGATAGATGGTTCATTGCCCACATTTTGGCCTTTCACCTAGCTCTTCTTTAAACTGATTGTGAGGTTAAATTCCATCCATACATCTGCAAAGTGAGTCATGAGTGAGTGAAGTTTCTGCTGAGTGTGAGCAGCAATAGCTGCATCATCAGTGAGCAGAAACTCCCCTAGACACTTCTTCAGCACCCTGGTCTTCATTCTAAACCCCTTGACAGTTTGAAGCAGTTACCATCTATTCTGGTTCAGAGAAAGATACCCACTGTAGCAGTTCTTAAAACAAATTACAACAGAACTGAAAAGAAGATACCAAACAATATTGGACCCAGTACACACCCCTGCTTCACTCGACTGAGAGTCTCAAAAGGTTCAGATATGGATCCATCATATGTGATGGTCCCCTTCATACTTTCATGGAAGACAATAATAATGCTAAGCAGTGTTGGAGGACAGCCGATCTTTGTTGAAGTCAAATGCCTTGGCCAGATCAATGAAGGCAAAATACAGAGGTTTGTTCTGCTACCTGCACTTTTCTTTTATTTGACTAACAGAGAAAACCGTGTCTATAGTAGACTGTTCAGCTCTGAATCCACACTGAGACTCGAGGTAAACTCTCCCTGCAAGAATAGATCCTCTTCAGGACAACACAAGCAAACAGCTTCCCCATGGTACTGAGAAGGGAGATGTTGTGATAATTGTTACAATCACTTTGACATACTTAGTCTTATAGATAGTAATTATGTTAGCATCCTTCATGTCTTGCAGTACAATGACTTCTCTCCAGCATTGGCAAGTATTGTATGCAGCTCTGAGATTAGGGTACCACTGGCACATTTAAGGATTTCTGGGGGGAGTACCATCTTTTCTGGGGAATTTTCTAAATGGGAGTGCTTTTAGCACATTGTTGAGTTCATTTAAGCTGGCCTCAGTATCAAGTTCAGTCATAGTTAGCAGAGGCTCGATGGCACTCAGGGTATCCTCTATAACTATTGTCTCTCTGACATACAGCTGTGAGTAGTATTCCACCCAGAGTTCCATCTGCTTAACTCTGTCCTTTAAGACCTCACCTGTGGCTGACTTAAGAGGGATGATCTTCCTTTGTAATGGGCCGATGGCTTGCTTGATCCCATCATACATTCCTCATGTTACCAATGTCTGCAGCTTGCTGAATCTTGAAGCAAAGTTGCAGCCAATAATTGTTTGCACACCACTGAGCTACCTACCGTACTCCATTCTGAGCACAGCAGAGTGCCTACAAGTTCTCCTCATTGGGCGAGGACCTGTATGCAGCCATTGCCTGTCTCTGCTTCTTAATCACTGCTGTCAGCATTTCAGTGTGGGCTTCAAATCAATAAGCACACTTGATTCTTTTTTCCCCAAGTTAGATATTGCAGTGTTATGGATGGCATCTTGTAGTTTTCCTCATCTTTTTCTGGTGTTAGTGTCATCCAGGCAAGGCAAGTCTTCTTTAAGTGCTTCAACAAACATGAGCACTTCTGAGAGTCATGAGACTTGCCTAGGTCAACTCATGGCTTCCTTTCCTTTTTAGAGTAAAAGAACCTTTGCAGCTGGATGTTCTCATTACTGCACATGAGCAAGTGGTCAGTATCCCAACCTGTGCTGTGGGAACTGTGTGTTACCCTGACATTACCTAAATTGCTGTGTTTTAGTGAGGATGAAGTCATACTGGTGCCAATGTTTTGATCTTGTGTGTTGCCACAAAACTTTCTGCTGCAGCTTGACATTGAAGAAGGTGTTGGCTATACAGAAGACATATTGGGAGGAAAGTTTAAAGAGATACTGTCTGTTTTCATTCATCTTTCCTGTTCAGAATTGTCCCAGACAGGATGTCCAGCTGTGATGGTCACTGCCAACTCTAACATTAAAGTTGCCAAGAATGAATAACAGTTAATGTGAAGGGACCTCACTGATGGCAGTAATAACTTCATCATGGAACCTGTCCTTGACTTTCTGGGTAGAAAGTACGTGTGTTGATGCTGAAGATGTTGACCATGGCCACTGATATTTGTAGCTGAATTTTCAGCAGTCTCTCATTTCCCATAATTGGTGGTATGACTGAGTCAATGAGGTTGTTTCTGGTTGTGAAAAACTGACACTGCATTTCCTGATCTCTTCTGGAAACTTCCCATGCCAGAAAAAAGTAATGTCCTTCTCCCAGAGACAACCAATGGATGGCAGCCTTGTTTGCTGGAAATCCACAATGTCCATCTGCAATCTCCTCAGCTCATTGTTAAAGACTGGTGTTTTTCAACCATCACTGATGCTCTGTAGATCTTCCATAAGGCCTGATGTTATTGTGCTTACATTCCATGTGTCCAGCCTAAAAGCTAGTTTATTTTCTACCAGGTGCATGATTAATGATCCACCTGTTGAGGGTTCCCTAAGCCCCATACACCCAGATGAGCAAGTAGATCATGGTGAGGCAGCACCTATTTAGCTGTAGGCTGCCCGACTTGAAGACAATAGCTGTCCAATGAGATCAAAGGATTGCTGCTTTCTTCAGAAGCAGCCCCTGGAGCCTCACTCTATGCCACTTGAGTGCAGTCGCTTACTATTGGCAACTACTGCTTCCCGTGTTGTATCACCACTTAGAAAATGATGCTGGAGTACCCACTCCAGGGCACAGGCCCTAGCCAGTGAATTTTGAGGAAATGACTGATGCTCATTAGCAGGTTCCCCCTCAACATGCCACTAATGTAATCCAAGGGAAGAAGCAAAGCCAGTACAACTTGGTATCAGTGCCATCGTAGGAGCTGCCAAAGCAAGGTCAAGTACAACCTCAAACTGCCCTAGGGCTCCATCCATGGATTGTTTCCCCAGAGTTTACTCCCAAAGCCTTCACCATGACTAGGTATTGCCACAAGGCAGCGGTGGTTTTAAATTAGAGTCGACCTTCTCCTAGGTGGGCTACCTTCACAAGCTGACGAGCCTCACCTGGTTGAAGCAATTGGTTTTAAGGCACTAGTCACCAAGCTTAGAAACTAAGGCACACATGAAAGCCAGGAGCTGGACTTAGGATGTCAGAGGCTATTAGTGATGCATGCTATGGGAGCATTTTATAGATAGTTAGAGTTTATCCCACTACCACCACCAGCTAGCAAGCCTAATTGCCACCCCAGCAATCAGGGTTAATGAATTAAATAATTAAAACTAAATATGTTGTATAACACATGAGCACTTTTTGTACATAGGGTGTATTTATTTATTTATTCATTTATCATTATTATTTTGAGTTGAAGAACATTCCAGACGTTTTGGCTTCTGTAATAAAGCCAAATTCAGCTTTCTTGCTCAGTGAGTACTATTGCTGCAGCTGCTGTGTGTTGCAGGCATTTTGCCTGCAACCTTATCACAGCAGTCCATGCTCAAATCTTGTGATGCATGTAGACACACTTAACAGGTTCAAGGTGAGAGGTTAGGTGGCAGCATGCAGGACCAGGAACATGACACAAAGATGCTAAGACAGGATACTGGTAGTTGCTTTACTGAAAATGATACTTCTTCCAGCAGCAAGCATGCTGATTTGCTTATACATTTAATGAATGGCTGAAGAAGTAAACAAAAGAGAAGGGCATAGGACTGATAGGAAAATGGGAAATATATGTTAGAACGACCTGCTCTATGTCAGTGAGTGAAAGGGAAAGCTCAGAGCTGATTTAGAAGTTTACATCTCAATGGCTGTGTTTTAAACTAAGTTGAAATAGGAGGGTGGTGCCACAGAAAGTAGAAGTGATAGCTTAGTAATGAAGCACTATGAAGGCAGTAGAAAGTGGACATATATTATAGGAGACAAATGAGCAAAAAGCTTATCAAGGCATGGTTGAGTAGTAACACTTCAATACAATCAGTCTGAAATATGAGGGGTCTATAGAGACCATGATTCTCTTCATTTGGTATATGTAGCTCACTGCCAGTGCTGAGTATCTTCTTGTATGTTAATATAACTTTGACGTAGCTGTGGACTCTAATACAGCTAGAGTGACATCATTATTTGAGGTGGTAAGAATTAAAAAAAGGTAAGTTCATACTTATTACTCTAGCACCAGTAGGAAGAAAAGTCCAAAAGAGAACACTGGTGGAAAAGATTTGTGCTTTCCTAGATTATAACAATATGCAGGGAAACAATCAACATGAATGTATGACCAGAAGATGTTGTTAGTTATAAATAATCCAGTTTTATGAGTAGGTTAAAGGAAATCTTCACTGTAGATCACTGGCTAAACCTTGAATGAGTAGAGGGATTGTTATGTGGATGGCAAGCAAAGTAATGTTTTGAGACGCCCAATATCATGAATAAAGGAATAGATTACTGGAGTACGGCAGTGAGTAGTGCTTGATTCAGTAGTTATTAAGGTGTTGTTTCAGACATAACCGAGGGACTAGATTAAAGCTCAACCTCTTCACTGATGATGCAAATAGATGAGCAGCTGTGGAGGATAGGAAAGTCTAGGAAAGGATTTGGAAAGGCTGACCAATAGGATAGAATAGTAGCATCTGAGGTTCACTGTAGAATAGAAAGTGGTGCACTTTGGCCAAAGCAACCCTCAGGCTAAGTAACAATAAAAAAAAAAAAAAAAAACTATAACTGATCACAAGAGAGCATGAAAAGGATCTAAGATGTTGGCCACATCTGGACTGGACACATTGGTGCAGAGTAAAAGTTTGTGGTGAACATAATGTTAGAGTGTGTGTCTTCAGAGAGATGAACTCTAGAAGAAAAAAGTTAAATAGTGCAGTGTGAAGGATCTTGTCGGGTCACAGCATTAGTAATGTGTGCGGTTCTGGAGGATATATAAGCATAGTGACATCAGATGTCTGGAAGGAGCATAGACAACAGTCACAAAAAGAATGTGGGGATTCATGAGTAAGAGTTTAAATAGAGAACTAAGAATATGATACTCTTCCAGAAGAATCCAGAAGAGACATAGGGACATGATATCGGTGCATATGGCCATAGCAGAGAAATACAAAGGTTCTAACTTAAACAGCAATTGCTGAAAAAGAATGAAAAAGAAAATAAGCAATAGAAGATGAAGCAGATTACAGGGTCCCATTAGTTCCTGTGTCTGCCAAAACATTTCTTAAAATAGAGGTGTGGATTCAATCAATGAACTACAGGAATTACTGTTGTAAAAGGAATCCTCAGTTGGTTGCATTTAAGAAGGCCTACAGTGGGTAGAAAAAGGTGAGGGTACAGATAGTGAATGAGAAAGAATAATAAAGGTACATCAATGGTAAGCTAAAGAAAGGTTAACTACCAACTTCTGCCATCAAACAAATGTAATTCTTAGACAGATTAATCTTCTTTCATGCTGCATTATACTCATCCATTTAATACACTGTTAGTGTTATCCCTTTTCCTAATGTAATCTCGAACGTAATCTATTATCTCTCATGAGATATCAACTCCTAAAAGCCTGTGGTGTTTCAACCTTGACTTCAGGAATATCATAAACAAGTATCTATTGAAAGTCTGAGAAACATAGTTATTAGCTTTGGAAAAGTGGAATTACAAGTGTGAATGTGGGGAACATGTTTGAGGTTGTTGTCCCTTTATATATTCATCCTTTTCCACAGTGTACTGATATCACTGTTTTATATATTTTTATTTTATTTATTTATTTTATTTATTTTACATTTGTTTACCGGGATAGTCTGACTGGATACATATCCATTTTCAGCAGCGGCCCGGGAGAAAAGCAAAACATAGACAAACTTACATGGATTACACAGAAGTTAGCAAACAATTATAAAAACAAAGTGATTATATACATTGGCTTAGTAGTGTTCCCTAGTAGGGACTCACAATTCTCATGGAAAGAAACAAAAGTAAGATACATCAGATTGGAAGCAGAGCTTGGTGGCGTAGTTACAAGTTATGATAATTACAGAATATGCTTTCAGTTTATAACTTAATCACGGTTGGTACATGGGCATAGCCAATTCACTTTGAGATACTGTTTGAGGTTTTTCTTGAAGAGATTTTTGGAGGATTGTAGGGCTACAGAGTCCCATTAGTCCTTATGTCTGCCTAAACATTTCTTAAAATAGAGTTGTGGATTCAATCAATCTATATAGATAGATAAATAGATAGAGAGACAAAGAGATAGATCGATCTCAAGGGTTTAGAAGTAAAACCCTTCATGTCAGGGGATGCACAAACCATTTAGCATCATGGCAGTGTAATCCTGAATTTTAAAATGTGCTGTTTGCTGTTCAAATCCCAGTTTACTTTTACAGACAGTGAGGTTTCGTAATTTTAGTTCTCCCACTTGTTAGAGGGAGCCATCATAAATAAGACCAACGTTACTTCAACATTTTTGGAGTAACATGGATCTTTGAATTGATGCTAAATGAAGTGATAATGGGTTGTGAGCAGAAATAAAATGCAGACCTTCATAGACCATGACACCAAAAACTGCAATTGTCTTACTTTAATGTTAATTTATGAGAAGACATGGAAAGTGAGAAAATAAAAGATTAAGACAAAATAATTCTTTTTACAACTGACATTTTCTTTGGTACCCAAGCTAACAGCAGACAACAGATGATTTATCATTTCCAAGATCTTAGCTACTTGCCCCGATTCTTACTAACACTGAGATGGTAACATATTTTAGGGTGCTATGGCAGAGTGAAGAATCCATCATAGTTCAAAACACCATGAGGGCAAGCTTCTACCCTTCTTACCAAAATGTCAGCAATTCAGTACAATCATGCAGGATGCACTCAGTAATTGCTCTGCTTACAGTGCTATACAGATCCAAACAGAGTATGTCCACCCAAATGCCACAAGTCCCTGTTCTCTTCCAGGAAGCAGTGCTGTTACAAAAATGCAAATATAGTCCCTTCCCGCCAGGATGAGACTACCTCCTTTGCTCACTCTGCCCCTGTCAGCCCTCATTCTGGGCCTCTGATGCTGTATAAACTACTCAAACTCATGTCACTAGAGATAAGCTTAAGAATGAGTCCATACTTCTCAACAGTACAGATTTTTGCAGAATGTCCAGATTTTTGCCTCATATTTTTCATCCATTTTTCATAAAATTGTGGTTTTCTGGCAAATTGCTGGCAACTCATTAAAGACTGAAGTTAAAAATAATGGTAGACATTTGAGTTTCAGACTTTATACCCTTCAGAAAACACATGCTGATGCACAACCGGTTATTCTTATCAACTGTCTGAGTCTGTAAAAGCAGTATTTAAAAATTGTACCTATTTTTTGGGTCTTTGTCCCACTTTTATTTATAGCTTTGTCCAGATTTCTTGCTCTAAGAGGCTGAGAGGTTTGAATGAGACTCCTATACCAGTGATCTGGACTTTGACTAAAGTGTTATGTATGGCTTCCTGAGTGAGGAATATAAATTCTAATGTTGGACAGAAAACCATGGGCAGTAGGGTATGAAGGGTAGAAGCTTACAACTTTATACGAACTTATGGATGGACGAGTCAGTGATGAGCCCATAGTTTGACATAATGGATATTCCACTGGCTCTGTGAAGACTGTTAAAGAAACATAAGCACAACTGGGCAAATTCTATTTTGCTGAAGTTGGTGTCAACAACAATAAAATGAAGTGTACTGCAACAACATGCATAGAATGTTCAAAGATAGAGGGAGAGAGAGAGAAAGAGAGAGAAAGAGAGAGATGTATTTACATACAGCAAAACTGAGTTCAGGAGAAAAGAAATGATACAAAAACCTTGAAAGTCCAGTGCAACTTTACTTTTAATGGTGCCTTGTGTTCTGGTTTAAATACACTCAGAGACCAACCACGGTTCCATATAGTTGATACATGGGACAGCTTCAATACCTTGGAAGTGAGAACAGGATATATTCCTGTGAGAAAGTGCAAATAATATTCTGACAACCATACTGAAGAGCATGAGCTTGATTTTAGTAAACTTGACAATGAGATGATTTTTTTTTTTTTTGTTACCAATCTGCCAGTGGCAGGGTCTTGCACTGGTCTGTGCAGTTATGTTGAGGAATAGCATTCACTTCTCATGAAGCTCTAAATTATTGCGTGCTCTATTCCAAGTTGGGTCGCCAGAGTTGTAGCTGGGTATTGACCCCTCTGTGCCATGTAGCTAGCTTAATCTCTCTGTGTATTTACCCAGTCCATCTGGTCATCTTCTTTTTTCAGTCTATATAAATTCATTAATCTTTGACCAGCAGGAAACAAGAAAGGGAAATAAGCAGTGACCTCTGCAGTACCCTAGAAATAATGGGAAAATACACAGATAGAATGTAGCTGTCTCCATGGCATAGAGGGTTCCAGCCCTGAGCTGTGGATCTGATAATCCAAGCTAGACTAGTGAGCCCAAGAATCAAAGGAACCAATGAGGGAGTGGGGGGTTAGAATGAGTGGTTTCTGACTAGCCTGCCCATCTCAGGTTGCTTGGATATGAGCCCACCAGTGGGGTCATCTTCCAGACAGATGTCACATGATTAAAGTGCTAACAAGCACAGCACTCCAGGGGGTGACAGCACAGCAATATGCGTCATTGTTACTCTGATGCAGATTGCACTGCATATTATCCACTGACAAGTGAGATGGAATAAGAACAGGTGCATGAAGAAAAAGCTAAGCTAGCCATGTAAAGTGTCCTACAGGCATGCAAAATGCACAGTTATTGCATAATAAGAATTTAGGCCACTGATGCAATATTCACCACTGGAAAAACAGGCCCCATGGGGTAACTTGTGGTACTAAGCCAGCAGTGTAGGGTATAAGATGATTAATTAGACACCAGAGAGACATGATGGTTGATTGCATAAGAGCTTCTAATTCTTGCCATGCTACCTGGCAAAGCCATTTCTGTCTATAAGGTTATGTCAACTACAGATAGTGACCTCCCCCCCAGGGAATGATGTGAAGTGGTTATTTAGGTGGGGAACAAACGAGTCAATGGAGAAATCAGTGGATGCTCAAAAGGCTGGTAATGGTCAAAATATGGTAAGGATGTGGTGAATCAATGCTCTCAGTGATCTCTGACTCAGCTTCTAGGCTAGGCAATTCTGCTGTTGTGGCACTACATGTAACAGCACATTTAAGCTCATCTTTAAAGGGTAAGCATAGTCATCTGATGTTTGCATTACTAAGTACAGACACAAACAAGGGAGTAGAATTAATACTGTTTCTTTAAATTTCTTAAAGGTTTCTGTGTTGCTATATGTCACAGTAGGATAAGAAATGATACATTAAATGAGGAAAATTATTTTGCTTTTCATTTCAATATTGCAGAAGAAAGTACATTTTGCAAGCAGAAAAAGTCTTCCTGAGATGTTCAGTCTTTCTGGCTTAAAGCATTACGTTTTTGTCATATAACATCCCTTATAGTGCTGTCTGTATAGACCTGGGAGTTTCAAGTGTGCAAAGAAGCTAAACATAATTTAAAATGCATCTGCAGTGATTCTCTACACATCAAGGTGAACATCTAGAACCGGAGAAACATCAATAAATTATCCTTGAACACTGAAAGGTGTGATGTTATGCAGAGAGGCCATGGCAATAAAAATATAATTTGCAATTTTGATAACAGTAATTTTACTAATGAACAAACCAGTCACATTAAATTAAGAATGTATTCATCAAACTGTTATCTTTTGATCAGCATTATGATAATTATCATAACCAACGCAGATATGCTGTTGGGTTACGAGGATCTTTACAGTCTGCAAGGATGAAAGAGATAACATAACTTCACAAGTCTCCACTGTGCATCACTTTGAATATTTAGCAGCATTATAAGGACATTTAAGGAAACTTAAATGAAAAATTAGCAAAATATGCAATCAAGTTATGGAACTAATGAAGGATTAAAAGATATTTTATGTGCACTTGGATTCTGATCATTATACATGCATTCATGAAATATTGAAAATGACAGGGAATTTAATTACAGAATGTAAATCTTTTACATCTCAATATCTTAGAATGTGCTAGGCTAATACAATCACACCAATTCATCTTTTATAAAATCATCCACAAACCACATAAGGAAACAACAAGACATGGCCCAGAAAAGAGAGATAGGGAGAGTTAGGATACAGGATAATACACACCTGGAACTCACTGAGTGAGTAGTGATTATGGTTTTTCTTGGATAGTTTTTCAAACCAGAGTGCAGGAATGCACATGGAAAGTCATTCTAGGGGTAAAGGTTTAAGTCATATTCCTTACAATGGTTGTAACCTGATTTTGTACTGCTGACACTACTGTGCAAGCTATATATGTGTGTATTACTGATTACTTTTCACCTTACTGAAATATTAACTCTGTCTTTTCCCTACCCTTGACATAATACATATGAGGTGTTTAGATATTTAAATACTACTACTAAACAATATATGGGAGTCTTCATAATTGCACAATTGAAATAAGTACAGCATTATACAATGATCAGAGCACAAAGAAGTAGTCAAAGTAATGACTGAGAAATATTCAAGTAGACCAGAACAGGTACTGGTAGAAGCAGTTGAGGCAAATGATGGTATTTTTACATCACCCCATGACCTATAATAACCAAATGGCAAATTTTACAATGCTGAAGAAGGCGATGCTTAAATAAAAAAAAAAGTTAATTACAGAAACGAGAAAGCTGTCATATTACAGTATAACAATCTTGGAATTGTCTTCCTGTTTGTGAATTCCTCTAAGGCTAACTTCGAGTCCAAATTGGCCACATCCACTAAGGACAATCACAAGGTCTTCTTCAAATACATCTGCAATCTCAAAGGTAACAGCCAAATCTGCTCTGAAGTGGTGGTCAAGAACACCACATACACAAACCATGTAGATATAGCCAACCTGCGGCCAGACAGGTTCATTGAAAACTTCACCCCCCTGTCCCCACCATCAGTAAACAAGGACTTCCTCAGCACCTGCTCTCTCCCATCAACACCAGGGACTAAGTCTCTAATGCCCTCTCAGATGAAAAAAATACAGCTTCCATGGGACCCACCAACATCCCTGACTTCATCATACATGAACTCAGGCATGAGTTCTCAGCACAGTTAGGCACCCTATTCAATCAAAGCCTGAGTACCGGCTTTCTTCCAGCCAAATAGAGGACAGCCACTGTCATACCTCTACACAAAGATGGAGCATCCAGTGACCCAGGCAAATTATAGGCCTATCTAAACAAGGACATTAGCAACCTCCAAACACTTGACCCCACACAGTTTGCTTTTGTCAAAGGGAGATCATGCCTGTTAAACTTGGTTGACTACTTCAACACAGTCACCAAAGCCATGGATGAGGGGAAGACATTGCACACTGCCTACCATGACCTATCCAAAGCCTTTGACCTGTTCCCTACTTGGGCATAATAGATAAACTCTCCTAACTAGGCATCAAGCCATATGTTACCAGATGGATAGCTAACTGGCTCACTGATAGAACCCATTCAGTCAAAATAGGGGAAGCCACCTCTAGTAGTAGACCCCTAACAAGCAGTGTACCCCAAGGATCAGTCTTGGAGTCTCAACTGTTTGGGATATACTTTTCTGAGGTGCAAGCCAAAACCAGTGGTATCTGACTGATCAAGTTTGCAGATGACTGCAAGCTGAGTGCTGATTTAAATTCTCCTAGTGATGTGAACATCCTGCAAGATGGACTTACCCAAACTAATGATTGGTGCCAGAAGCATGGCCTCAAACTGACTGCCAAGAAATGCATCATTATTGCCTATGGGGAAAATGGTGCCCCCACTAATTATCACATTAATAACAATGTGCTAAGCTCAAAATCAGTCATGAGAGACTTGGGGACTCAGGTTGACTGTAAACTGACTTTTGACCACCACGTTGCCTCCATTGTATGGAAGGCTTTCTACATGGCCCACCTCATAAGTAAGGGTATTTTATCCAAGAACAAGGAGGTCATAACATCCCTGTACTCCTCCCTTATTAGACCCATTATCGAATACAATGACCCCTTTGGCATGTACCTTGTCAAGCCCATGCAGCAGCTGGAGAGACGACAGAGGTTCCAGACCAGGAAAATCCAGGGTCTCAAACACATATCAATACAAACAGACTAAGAGACTTGTCTCTGTACTCAAGTCTCATACACACTGCCTGGAGGTGACCTGTGTCTGGCATACAAGCTGTCTCAGATCCAGCCTTGATGGAGTTGCTGCATATCCACAAGTCAAACTCCACTCACGCTACCC
>NC_056746.1:550058502-550061002 GCF_019279795.1 Protopterus annectens
CAAGTCCATGACTACAAAATAGAGTGATTAATTACAACTTTGAAATGCGAGACTTCATAGTCACAGACCTGAAAATACGACTACATTTGAGACAAGGACAAATGAACTGGTATCTGCATCACTGCAGTGTGATGAAAAATGATGAATTTTACAATATCAGTAAAATATAGCATAAACCATTTAAAAAGAGGGCACATAATCCACAACAAAAATGCTGTTGCTATTCACTGACCCTCATAAAGACCTTTTTAAACCTAGGTAGCAGGAACCTTTTGCTGGTAATAATAAACATGACATATCTGTTCTCTGTTCTTTGGTGTATACACTTATTCAGTTTAGTGTAAGCTTATAATTATTTCAATATTATATTTTTATTTTCTTTTGTAAAGATATGTTTTACAGGTAAAAACAATGCTTTCAGTCTGCAGGCTATTACAAGCCTAACCAGTAGTCAGAGGACAGAATCAAATCATGTACTTTCTATTGGTGAGGTAAAGACCTTAACCAATATGCTAACTTACTGACCCACCAACCTGACACCCTGCCAACCCACAATTATGTCGTTGCTAGTAAACTTAACTTTATGTCATATAAAACAAAACAAAAGCGTCACTCTGTTTGCTAAGTTATCTAACTATATTATTAAAGTTATTACAGATATCAAAAGAATTCTTCAACATATATTATTACCAAATGCCATGAAATAATGTGAAATAAAGTGCATGTTTTCTGAGATACAGAACAGGATCCACCAAATAAAACCCTCTGTCTATGCCAAAAATATCTACCATCACCTTCCTTCAAAAAAGGATTTTTAGCCAAGATACCAGAAGCTTTCAATATCTGCTAGGCAGTGTAAATGGAAATAATCACAAAATCCTTGAAGCTTATATGGCTTGCTAACTTTCCAAATACCCTGAAAAAATAAGGGTCTATATTACATTACCGAACATTTACATATTCGAACGTCATATGGTCGACAGCATATGATCGAACATGTAAATGTTCGAACATTTCAACGGAGATCTCTATACAGTGTGGAAATGGAGGTTTTTCATTGTCTGCACTGTAGTGCAACCTCAGAGTTGGTATATTTAAAGAGTGGGGAGTGAGGGGGGCACATGAGGGGGGTTGCAGGGGGGCGTGGCCCCCTGCTTAACCTTTCAAGTAGTTTTTTTTTTTTTTTGGATTTTCAAATATTTAAGAGCTCGAACATATGGTGTTCGAACTTTTAACTATTCGACAGTCTAATATAGACCCAAAAATAACAATATTCTTTAGCATTCTTGTTTTTAATGAACGTGCAAGTTAATACTCACACAGGTTAGTTCGACTAGATAGAATGCATCATTGAGAGGATACACTTATCAAATGTCAAGTGCTTTAGCTATAATATAAGTGTCCCCTCAATTTAATCCCTGATGAATTTGCTGCTTACTAAACTTGCAGACTAATATTAGTGTCTTTTCATGTAGTCATATTGGAATGTGAAAATGCAGGTCTGCTGATCAGGAACAATCGGGCTTTCAACTGCTAGACAATGCTATACATTTGTCTGCAGAAAGGTTTGAGAATTACGGTTGCATTGTCAAGCATTTTTGTTTACACTAACAGTAACATGATATACCCGCATACATTAGTATTGTGTCATTCTTGATAATGCAAAAAGCCAGGTAATATTATAAGAAGGGTGAAGCCACAGCCAGGTAATATAATAAGAAGAGTACAGCCACAGTCATTACTCAGATGAGTAAATGGGAACAGCATGAGCCATCTAAGGAAGCATAGCTCGCTGACCACCTGCCACAATGCATATTCACAATGCATGGCAACTTAGCAATAAATTAAGGTGTGGGCTAAGCCTCTCCCTCTATTACGCAAGTTGGATTCAATACAATATGTGTGTAGAACACCGATGCTTCGACAAAGTTCAAACCTATATGGGATATAAATATTGTATAGTTGACACATTGGGTTAAATCCTCTGTTGTTAAGTTACTTAATATAGTTGTTTATATGATTATTGCTTTTACTTTCTCTATCTAGTATATTGTACTGTTATTTTAATGTTTAATTTTCTAAATGTACATTTAACCTTCTTGTTGCAGCTCATTTGTCCACTTGAGGGCATAGTTTGGCAGCAGGACATTAGTAGTATTTTTGTAGGAGCACCAGTGTGGCAAATGACAATTTTCCTTAAAATAAACCTGCCTGTTGCTTGACAGTTACTAGTTTCTTTAGAGAATTTGTAAAACAGCAGTGATTCTATTTGCTGATGATTAATTTCTGCTCTTTAAACTCTGCTGTACAAAACATAGCAAGGGATAGCTAAAATGTCTGGAAATTCTAAACAGTTAGAAAGACAAGCAGACAGATGTCCTTATCTGTCAAGGTGCTAGAAGACACCAGAAGCCATAAGCTGAAAGTGCTTCACAAAATAGATCTGTATATAATTAGATGAACCGCACATATTATTTACGTTTCATTAGAAGGAATTTAG